>NW_026927671.1:0-31778 GCF_032062105.1 Saccostrea cuccullata | reverse complement strand
GAAGTATTGTAAGACTTTCAACAAGTACATAGTTTATTTACTTGTGAATACTGAAGTATTATGTAAAGGTTGTATCAGTATTACAAAATCCATGTATTTCATGCTGAAATGCAACAGAAGGTGAAGTTTGTTATTTTATTTTTTTTTTTTTAGAATGTAGAGATTCCAGAATCAATGACACAGGAGATGAAGTCCTTGTTAGAGGGATTACTACAGAGAAATGTGGAGGATCGACTGGGGTGTAAAGGAAGGGGGTAAGTAGGTCAAAACCTAAGCTCAATTAGGTTTGTTTATCAGAATCACCCTCCACACACAAGTTGGATGATTTTATATAATTGGTATCAGTAAGTGAAAAAAGTTTAGGATGAATCACCTGGAAGTAACTGGCTGGAACAGTATACTGGTAACAGGGTTTAACTCTTCTTTTTTTGACCTTGGTGGACTAGAGATCCAAAGTTTAAAATATTGGTGGACCTTCATAAATGTTTAAGTTATTTATAAATAGATTCATTATACAAGGCTTGAAACTAAGTTTTTAACAACCTGGTAACCAATCCAGTCAGACTAATGAAGTATAATTTCAACTTGTCTGCAGAAAAACCCAAGATCTTTCCAGCAATACATGTACTGTGAAACTTATTTTTCAATATTTAATTATTATGTACGTCATACTTGTCATAATTCTCTTGACCCAAAGTGTTAAATACAATATTTCATCACCTAAAAACTGGGTATCTCAGTTTCTCTAAAAACAATACATGTAAACAAGACCAAATAAAAATGAATAATTTTTTTTATTATTGTATTCAAGTACGTGTCATTTTGTAAAGAAGGTGTAATAGGGATCATGTTAGAAATTAATGTTGAATCTGTATTGTAGCTGATTGTGTTATTGATTATATTACAGGGCTAACGAGGTGAAGGAACATGCGTTTTTCCGTGGCATTGATTGGACCCAGGTATTCCTACAGAAGTACACCCCACCCCTCATTCCCCCGAGGGGAGAGGTCAATGCAGCTGATGCATTTGATATTGGGTCCTTTGATGAAGAAGATACCAAGGGCATTAAGGTAGGGGCTGTGTTTGTTAGTATATATTTATATTTGACCTGTTCAGCAGAGGTGATAGGAATGTAGTGTATTGATCTATGACCCTGAACTGTGCAGGTTTTTTAACTAGATTCTT
Organism: Saccostrea cuccullata; assembly: GCF_032062105.1. Classification (NCBI taxonomy): domain Eukaryota; kingdom Metazoa; phylum Mollusca; class Bivalvia; order Ostreida; family Ostreidae; genus Saccostrea; species Saccostrea cuccullata. The sequence continues at coordinate 30,593 of NW_026927671.1, read as the reverse complement.
CTTTATTTATTGTTCTTCTTCAAGTATTGTAGATATAATTAAAGTTGTTTCTAAATCTTATTAATCATATGTAAAAAAAAAAAAAAAAAAAAAAAAAAAAAAATATTAAATGTGTGTAAGTCTGCAAAGTTTCCTCTTAAATCGAGTTAATTTGTACATTTGTTGAGCAAAATAGGTTCAAATTTTAATGGTGCAGTCACAATGAAAATATCAGACAGAACAGTTTCCTTATAAACATTTTCTTTCAATCCGTTTCTGTTTTTACAGCTAGCTGAGCAGGACCAGGATTTGTACCGTAATTTTACAATGACCATCTCCGAGCGGTGGCAACAAGAGGTAGCGGAAACTGTGTTTGATGCCATTAATCAGGACACGGATAAACTGGAACAAAAACGCAAACAAAAACCTCGCATTGATGATGTAGACCTAGGTATCTTATCATTTCTACAAGAAAACTACCCAAATTCTACAAGTTTTGGAGCAACTTTTCTTATCTGTACAGTTCTACAGTATTTTGATATCTCAAAATTTGATATGTCAGATGTAAAATTTAGTGGACAAACACAAAATTATTATGAATTGCAAATCTAATCTTCAATATTTAGAATATCTGGAGATCTTTAAGAGTCTTCTTCTCCCACCCCTAGATACTAATTATATAAGTGGTTAAACTGCTTATTTAAAGAAACTCACCTGCATGATGTAATGTGTTTTAGCAACTAAAGTTTTACTGGTCTGTGATTAAATGATCCACAAAATCCACAACCATTGGTCCTCGTTGAGCATTAAGTGTTGCACTGTATTGCTTTATATTCCTACAGCCACAAGCAGTTTCTAAGAATATAAATCTTTTTTTGCAGATCAAACTGACTGTATTGTAGAAGGAGAAGTGTTAAAGTTAGGGGGTCCATTTCTACAAACATGGCAGAAAAAACATCTGAAGCTGTATCCAAATCGATTAGAATTCTATCATAAAAACCGGGACGGGCAAATAACCAGGGCAAAAGTAGAGGTACTTAGGTTGATTGTCAATGTATTCTAAAAAACAAGTACAATAACTTGAGAAATAAAAAGAACAGTATATTATCTGTTATGCTTTCTACTGAATTTTTCTGTAGGTTAAATTTTCTCTATTTCCAGTCTTTGAAAAACCATGTTTAGAGAATAAATGATTTTTTGTTTTGATTATGTGATTTCAGTGATGATTTGATTTGATTTTGTCTTCTTTCAGTGTATTTTGATGCTAGACATAAAAGAAGTATATCCTGAATTCCAAAAATTACAAAAAACAGACAATTGTATTGTGATAGTGTTAAAAACCGAAAACAAAATTGCCATAACTTCTCCAGTAAGTTTTTAAGGAATACATCTAATTTTCTTGTAATTATATATTCAAAGTTGATCCTACTTTGGACTGAAAATTTTGCTAGTTTATGTTATTTGTTCCATGCATATTTAATTGAATCAATGAATTTATACAAGAGAAGATAAATATTTACAAAGAGAAGGAAGCTGAGTGTGTTATGATCAATATGTTTGAAATATTGATTTGAAAGCCCTTGATCTGTTTTTTTTCAGGATAAAGTGCTCATTTCTCAGTGGAAGGATGAGATTATTAACGGACACAAATTATCAGCACAGATAGTGGCTAGGATGACAACAAAAGCAAGCAAAATGTATGGTGCTGCTATAACTAACAGTCCCAGCTCGGAGAATTTCAAACCTCCTCTAGAACATAGAAATAGTAACGGGAGCTAGACACCCTCCTCCCTGTTGATAGCTTTCTTGTGATCAGTGACACGCCCCTCTCCTCGATACTCACGTGGAACCATATCAGAGAGAGGTTCAGAAACGCAGGGGTGGATCCTGGCTTCCTCTGGAATACCTGATGGGGATCCGGCACATTTTTCAAGCTAGTCATCAAATTTTTATCCAACTTGGCAAGACGTTATTTTCTACTACTACCATATGTTGTCGTTTTTTTTTTTAAATTGTTTCAGCCAGGTGAATGGCTCAGTGTTGTCATTGTGTCAGTAGGCACGTGTGATATCAACCAGTGTGAGTGGGTCTGTCTGTCTGTCAGTGTGTTGCATCATTAGTGAATGGAGAGAGGACTTTGGGCCAGTGTTTCATTAAGGCTGCGTCCACGAGAGGGTGTTCTCTAAAAAACAATACTCAGCTTCCATGATACGCAATCTACTCGTAAATGACCATCAAAGCGCCCAGACTTTTGTTTTATCTGCAATCTCTCAGATTTTTCTTATGCTTTAACACCTTTTGTATGCCTGCATCTTTATGACGTGTTCATTATTGTGAGATGTCTGACACCCTAGCCAACGTTCTCAATAAGTAAAATTTCATAGAAGTTGTATACTCAAACAGCTTTTAAGTAATACACATGAGTAGTTTTCCGCAGCTTAACAAATTTTATTGAAACTTTGTGCTTCATGAATACCAAAGTTTTAGCTATACAATCCAAAATGAGAACTATTAAAAATAAAAATAACATTGAATGATCTCTTTAGGCTTTACCTGTATTTATGTGCAGATCTTTTTTTATGAATGATCTCTATCCAGTGATTTATTGTTTTGTATAAAAATGAATTATCTCCCTTTCTATCCCCCCTTTATTGACCCAGTAGATGGCTCTTGTGTCTCACTTGACAGGGTACCGTACAAGGCATTCCTCGTAACAAGCTTTTTCTGTGGAGAACGCACTTAGAGCATTTTTATGACACAAATCTAGTTTTTCATCTACCTCTGGTCACATGACACTCCTTAACCAATGACCACACAACAAGGACTGCAGTGCTTGCCAGCATAAATATTTCATCCGTTAGGTTTGCTAGGGTAAAGAATGTTAGACATTGTATGTCTTTAATTCAAGAGATGATGTGAATGTTTGAATGGGATGTGAGATATTTTTTAATGAACCAAAACTATTGCTCCAATTTTTTTTTATTGTCAAGCACCTTGCTATGTGGAGAAACTTGACAAATCTGTGTGTACAGGTGACTTTAGCAGTTTTACCAAAGTTTTATTTGTTACATTATTTATTCTGTTTATTAGATCTCTATTACTTTGTGAATCTCAATGTATCTTTGAACTTGGACTTTTATGTTTGTGTCTGTCTAGATAGACTCTCACAATGCAAGGCAGATTGTTGTCTTGGGGTGGACTTTAAATCTTAGGGGTGGGGTGTATGTCTTAGGGGTTATGCAGTATAAAACAGTAGCGAGGTATTGATTTAGCCTCCATCGTCAGCTGGTTTGACTCGTACTTTTCAGTGTAGTATTTTTGGTCCAGTTTGGACATAAGTTGATGTAAGGTGATGTGATTTAATTTAGAATCTGTTAAAACAATGTAATAACCATTATTTCAGTACAACACTTTAAGTTCTTAGTGTCATACAGAAAAATTGTTTTGTTTACAATTTATGACTAAAGGGAGGAATTCCTGCAATGTTGTATACTGTCATGAAATTTTGATACATTTTTAAATCTGATGGAAAATTACTATATAATTATATGTATGAATTGTAGATTCAAGACTACATACATATTAACTAATATTGTCAAGACAGGTGACTATTTTACACATTTTTCATATGGAAACTGTTGTAGGTTTTTATCCAATTGAAATGACAACAGAGAATTGCTTTAGATTTGTCAGATGATGTACTGTAGATGTTGGATTCCGTCACGTGATCTGTTTTATATGTGGATAATAAGAATCTCTATTGGAGCTTCCTTTGTCAGATCAGTATATCAGATTTACTCTCATTGAAACAAAAACAGGTTGGTCAAAATCTTCAATGTCTATCAACTGTTCAATCATTGTATGGAAATTTTTTTTCTCCAATCATGAAAAAATGAGACATTACCCCCATATTATTTTCTCTGCATACTCAATTTGTGATCATGGGAGCTAGAAATGCCAGATTTTTTATTCAGTATGTAGTAGGCTTTGTAAGACCAGTAGGACTCTGCTATGTGTACTGGTATCATTATGCATATCTCGGCAGAACTAGATTACACAAAGCCGAGTTCTGCAGTACCAATGTTATCAATGTGCAATAGGGACGACATATCTGGCTGACATTGATGCATTTTCATGAAATCCAGTCATTATTATTAAAGTTATTTGACATTTTCCATGTGATCCATGTGAAAATGTGTATTTATTATTTATTCAAATAAAATCTACAAAAAATATTTCTCTCTATTTTGATGAGTATTTCAGGGAGGATAACTCTAAAATGATAATGGGATATCCTTTGCAGGAGAGATAACTCTAATCCCATTTGATGGGGTGACCACGCCCACTTGTACAGATATTTATCTGCTTTTACTTTCGTGTTGCACTGTAGTACATTTAAACAATAGGGGAACTTGTTTTTAAATTTTTGGAATTAAGTGTACAATTGTTTTTGTACTTTATTTATAGAATAAGAAAGTTCAAATTGTTTTCCGTTATCTGCACGCTACCGTGGCTATTGATGCCATATGCTGCATACTTTTTATACAGATTTCATATTTATCTAGAACAGAAATCAGAAAAATAATATATAGATAAGAATTTTCTAAACTTTTCACAATGTCTTTTTCAGTGTGATATTTTTATTGAGTCACAGTTTCGAAGAAAATCCAACTTTTTTGATTAAAATACTAAATAATTTTATAAGCTAAGAATACATTTCATCTTCTTTTAATTTCTGTAATTAGATCGTTAATGGGCTTTGAAGTGCTGTATACTTCAATATAAACCATGCTGTGCTGTTAACAGTGGGCATTGATTAGCGTACTCGTATACTTAACTGATAATCAATTGAAAATTTTGAAGTGAATTTTAATCCTATTTTGTAGTTCCCTGCAGATCACTTAACATTTAAATTCGCGCTTAAGCGAAACGTTAAAGTCTCCTGACTTGAGAATTTGTCAATAGCTCTAATTTTTAAATACTAGCTCGGTCTGCCGATTCTTTAACCGGAATAAAAACAAACACGCCATGTGTCTGTAGCGCGTCCATAGAAACTCGCAAAACGAGGCTCCGCTGATTTCAACCTTCAATCAGTGTATAATCTTGTTTTTATTTAAATCATGGATATATAGACTGGCACCGATTTCTCGGGAAAATGTTATAGAGGATTTGTACATTATCTTGTCCTTTTTGTCTCGCCTGCGACGAATGTCGCGAAGCGAGACATAGCGACCATAGATTCCGTCGTCGTCGTCGTCGGCGTCCAACTTTTGGTTAACCCAAATGTCAAAGTTTTATAAACTGCAATAACTTTCTCAAATTTTATTCAGTCTTCTTGAAATTTGGACACAATATTCAGTATGGATAAAAATTTATATCCCAAGTATGATTTTGAAAAAAAAAATTCAAATTTTTCCGTATTTTTTCCTTAAGTTGGACATTTTTTCATGATAATTTATGGTGAAGACCTATATTCCAGCAACTATAAGTTATAGGGATATGATAATTAGTCAGTGGATACATCATGGGTAACCACAAACGTCAGTACCAGAATTAGGTCATCTTGACCTACATTTTTCTGCATGAGTGACTTTGGTTAAATTTTTGGTGGAGGTCCATATCTCAGCATCTATAACTTATAATGGCATGATGATTTGTCATTGTACAGGTTATAAGTAACCAACAACATCAGTACCAGAATTAGGTCATTTTGACCTACATTTTTCTGCATGAATGACTTTGGTTAAATTGATAATGGAGGTTCATATTTCAGCAACTATAACTTATAGTGGCATGATAGTTAGTCAGTGGATACATCATGGGTAACCACAAACGCCTGTACCAGAATTAGGTCATCTTGACCTACATTTTTCCGCATGAGTGACTTTGCATAAATTTATGGTGGAGGTCCATATCTCAGCAACTATAACTTATAGTGGCATGATAATTTGTCAGTGGATACATCATGGGTAACCACAAACGCCTGTACCAGAATTAGGTCATCTTGACCTACATTTTTCCGCATGAGTGACTTTGCATAAATTTATGGTGGAGGTCCATATCTCAGCAACTATAACTTATAGTGGCATGATAATTTGTCAGTCTACACATCATGGGTAACCAACAATATCAGTACCATAATTAGGTAATCTTCACCTACATTTTCTGCATGAATGACTTGATACATATACAGTGGATTTGATTTCAAAATGCAAGTTCAAATTATTGCGACTCATAACACGTTGCAATATTCGCAATAATAAAAACATCACAATAATTTGTGAATTTACAGGGTATATGTATATATATATAAATGCCAATATAATCGCCAAGGGATTAGATATTAAGTCAGCTGTTCCATTTCTTTATTATTGTATTTTTGAGTTATTCCTTCTGAAATGTCAATAAATGCTTCAGTTTATCAGACAATCATTTCTTACTAACCACAGCGACAGCAGGCGAGACACAGGGTTGCGGGCAACCCTTACGTACTTTTTTAAGGTAAATTTTTTTCTTATTTTTATGTATATCGTTAAAAGGTAAACATTTTGTTAAGATCTCAATATATTTGTCTAAACCTGCAGTATGTTTAAATCCCTTTAGAAGATAAGGGTGATAAAATTTAGTAGTTTCACACTCAAAATGAAAATCAGAACACAATGATTTAAGTGTTTTAAAACTGTCCATCGCCGATTTATTGCATGCATAGGCTACTTTGAATTTCACAAAGACCCTGTATAAACGAGTGCTTCGGCAAAAGAGCAGGCATTATATTTGTTTTAGAGCATTATTACAGTGGTTATATGACACGTATTGGGAAAATTTATTACAAATCCCTCTCTGAGATTTATGGTTCAAAAGTCTACCTATTCAATCTAAAGAAAGCATGAAAATCCTGAGATGTTTTATAAGAATGGGGGCTTTGTATAGACCCTGGTTCTGGGACTGGTATTATGGGTGTTGAGTTGGATTTCCCTCGTAAAGAAATATACCTACAGTTCGAAATCGTCTTGAGTTCTTTTTATCTGTTCGCCTTTGTGTTGATACACTGGATTTATAGAGAACTGTGTAGCAGTTCAAAGAAAATCGACAATTTAAAAGTTGACATCCTTTCTAGAAATTAAAACGATTAGAGCGTTCAACACAAACATATTTAAATTAAAGAAAAACAGTATTCAGTCAGTACGAGGGATTAAACGTTAAAAATCAACACAAGAACACAAAACTTAGAGAAAACTTTTGATTTAACGGTAAATTGAAGACTTGGATTTCAGGATTGAGTACAATATTGTTGTCCTATAGAAGTGTGTTAATCCATACGGATTATCTTGTCGGTCAGCACATTATTTATTTAACCACATGTCAAACTTCATTGTTATAAAATTTATTTTTATTCACAGATGAAATTTAATATTAACAGAGGCATTTGGAATAGTTTTAATCAATGTCTTTAAAGATAATAAGTCGTGAGTTTGAATTTTATGTGCAATACCTTTTACATTTGTGTTGTTAGTAGTCATGTCGGAAAAATCTGTGAGGTAATGTATTTTTAAAAGTCATTTCCTAATGTTTGATTATCTGTTTGCTTGCTCATTTAAGAAATGGTTGACGGAAAATCTTGGTATATAAAATGTATACAGTACGAGCTAATTATAAGAACGCATTTACAAGCAATTTTGATTTCAATTTGATTAAACTTTTATAAACTTTATCTAAGGTTTTAAGAAATGTATGTAGTTTGTGGAAATATGTCATTGACTCACTTTGAATATTTCTTGGAAATTGTTTCTGTAAGACCGTAACGTTTTGTCAAATAGTCCTCAACTCTCAGAATTTCGTCCAACGGTTATCATCAAAACTCGAGAGCGAACACGCTAGTGTACACAATTACCCCAAATGTTGTTCCAAACTCGACTGAGATAAGCCGATTGACTGGAGTGGTTAAAGCGGCTCCTGCAGATAAAAACAGGGGTCCACTCGAAGACTGATCCAAATTAGGTTAGACATCCTCCAGTGACGTCATCGGTTTCTACCATCAAATGAAATATAAATAGTACGAGATTTAAGTAATACGTGGAGCAAATAAGATTGAACAGATTTTAATGTTAATAATATTATGATTAAAAAGCAGTTTATTTTGACTTATTGCTGTTTTCATTTCACAACGTTGTACCAGGAAGGGGACCGCGTGAGTCGGATTATAAGTCAATGACTTACCGATACCCAGGTGTAGGTTCTTTGAGTATTTAATTAATAGTAATCATTTCATCCAAACATTAGCTATAAGAAAAGAAAACCACATATAAAGGTTCATAATTCACGTTTAATGGTCAAAATCGGTAAATGATGTTTATCTTATCCCTAATGACAACTCGTTAACTTATATCGATAAAATACGAAGAAGGCCAGAATGAATACTACTAATTAATTGAATTTCAATAAATAATAATGCCGTAAAATATGGATGATATCGACATTTCTCTATGTATCTCGTCTACAGGGGGGGCGTGAATTGTCAGGGACAGGAATTCTAACAGATCAATAGAACATACACGTACATTTAAGTGTTGCTAAGTTCACAGGGTTATCGAAGTTGTGTGAGACATTTTCATAAACCGTTTTCCCTATAAAAATAAAACATATATTTGAAGATAAATTTCATTAAAGGGTTGGCTAAATACAGGATGCTAATATTTCTTCACAATTCACAAGCTGACTTTTAGATCTTACTGAGAAAAATAATGGACAAAAAAGTACAATGCAATCCATTTAAAATATTTCTGGTAAACGTGATTAATTGTTGGATTAAATAATATAATCTAGAACAAAGTTGTGAAGAAACATACAGCGTATTCAGAATTCGGGTCTGAAGCTGCTATACATGTATGTCAAAAAACTATATGAAATTAAAAGGTACTAACTATACAATTAAAAACCACCTTAGGGGATAATTTTTGACTTTTAAAACTAGATTGTTTGATAAAAGGCCTTGAATTTAAAAGAGCGTATATTTAATTTCCCAAGAAGACCATGTATAAATATCTATAATTAAATTACATGTAATGGTTTTTGTCCAAAAAAAGTCCAGAACTACGAGTCACAGAGTTTAATGTCGCCAGAATGGTTTTAATTTTCAAATGTACAATATATATTTTTATCCTCTATATAGTTTGATTTATATTTACGACGCCCTCTACCGTTCTTTGATGTTCGGATCAAGGTCTTTATCTGCTCAAAAATAAAACACACATTTAAATGGATGATTCGTGAATAACTTTGTATCCGGGATAGTCCGATTCAAAAACCCTGCAGTAATGCACTGAACGTGTTCGGATTCATTTCAGTGTAATGAAAGTTTTCCCCAAAGAAATCATTATGGAGAAAAACCGAAGTCCTGTATAGGTTTCATGTGGACTTCAATCGATCAGAAGTTTTAAGGGTATTTAATTAGCAAAGAAACTAATTAATACTTGCTCAGCTTCTCTCTTTTTTCTTGTTGAGGAGATATTGATCTTTTTATTAATCTTCTCAGAATGTGGAAAGATATCCATGTCTCTAGACTTAATTAGAAAAGGATAATACCGCATGCACGGTCTAAAAGAATTTGTGTGTAAAATTTAAATGAATTTTGGAGTACAAGTTCTCTAAAGAAAACGGGCTTTAGTATGTATATAATTAATCACGGTAGCGCTGTTTAGTATAGATAGTTAGAGACAGGGGGCAAACAAAAAAATGAATTGATTTATCGATATCGTTTTTGGTCCGATACAGCGTGAATTGTTTCTGATCTGTGTTTTGACGATTCCGCGCCATTCTATCCTCTCGTATGCCTTTTCCCGCCCTTTGTCTTCTCTCTATCACTTGCTCATTGTTGATGCAGCAAATGTCGATATTATTGCTGGCGTTGCCATCAACACTCTGATTTTAAGAGATTAACGGTTGATTTTATGAACCAGATTGGTTTTTCGGGTTGTAGATGATCGTTCAGGTAAGGCTTACTACACTAAAGTACTAGCAGATTTAATGTTTAAATATTTAGTATCCACGGTAATAGACAAACTGCTGTATCACATGTATCAATGGATACTCACAGCATTGTTTTTGATATGTATGATCTGTATAATTTCTATCAAAAACGTGAACGTACTAGTTTCAAAATGCACAAAATCTTTCGGGATTTTATAATAAACATTTCGTGACTTTTTAAAATTTTGGTTGGATGCGTTGTTAAGGAATATATGTATATATCATTAATTCGAAATAATCTTGAAAATAATTATGGTCATCTCTACTTTATATGGAAAATCTGTATCTTACATAATTGTTAGGTACCTAATGATGTGGAAAATTATTAAGTTAGCAAGATAAAAAGACAACCAAAAAAATCAAAGAACAATTTGTTATCGGAAATCCGTACGTTGTAAAACCTTTAAACGGCCTAATTTAGATCAATATATTTGCCTTTTGTTTCGCATGTTCGCTTTGTTCTCTAAATATTAAGAGAATTGTGAAACAGTTTCGTTTTTAACGAAATAAGACCCTTATAATGCCTTACCAACTCTTCGATCTATCTCAAAGAATGGATTTTATCGACAACCTTCTGTCTTAATGGTTTTGAAATTGAACAATTTGTTTGACAATTTATCTGATATCAAATTACCCACCGAATGTTCATTAAAAGATTGCTGATAAGCTAATCAAAGAACGACAAAGAGGAATTCTCCTATTGGAATTTATATCGAAATCAGATCGTATACTGTGCCAAATTAGTTCCCGTTAGAGGTGATATTACGAGATCTATTGTTTTTTTATGGTGCTGATATGGATGATTTTATGGTTTAAGTTGTGTATTGAAGACACCCAGGTATCATAACACAGGTTTCACGGATATCGAATGTTGTGCCTGGAATGAAATATCTGTGTGACGTTCTTTGAAATATTGAACAATTATGATGTAAGTTTGTATGTACCATGCTTCTGAACATTTTTACTCAAGTCCATTCGCTCAACCAGTGTAACATTAGGAGGAAAAGTATATGAGGCATCTGTTATCCATTTCATGCCTGTCCTTCATATTCGGGCTAAACTGTACCAATAAATTACTTATATAAGTCCTTCATATTTGGGCTATACTGTACCTCTAAATTACCGATACAAAACCTTTATATTGGGATTATACTGTACAATACAAATCCTTCATATTCAGGTCGTAGTGTACGATTTCATTTTCTTGTTTAGATATTCCCTGCCAGCCGCCATGAAGGAGCAGACCTATGGCTGGTATCCTTCTCAGAAGGATGTTTACAAGGATCGCAGGATGGGCGCTCCCAATGCCTACCGTAAGTATTTTTCTTCTTTTGCGATATCTCATTGACCATTAAAATAATTGCTTTAAAGAAGTTATACCGTGTTGGGTACTTCAGTTGCACTTTTCTTTCTTTTTTTCTTTATAACAGCCATTTTCAACACCCAAGATATGGAGTTTCAAATACTTTTTTCCTTCTGCCACTTTTTTTCATATTTAGATTATTCTTATACTATCGAACGTATCACGCTTAAACCTTTTTTATCCGACAAAGTGGATAATACGCATGTCTGTAGGAATGGGGTGTCGGTCGAAGGATTATTACCAAACTAAAATTTCCTTGTTCTTGCAGGTCATCATACAATGTCAATAAACTTTTCCTTATCATAATTTAGTTTTAAAAAATACAAATTAACTTTTAATTGCAAATTTTTTTTCTGAATGAGTGGATGCAGTTATAAATTTGTACCTAACATGATTGCTGAATTATGATTCTAATTTTAAAATACCGGTAAGGACCATGTTTCCAGGATGACGTGCTCAGTTGACTTTCTTTATATAGAAAGAAAGCTTGAATTTCAAAGTGGCTTAAAATTCAAAGAAATAAAAATTGCCCAGGAAAGTGTAATTTTTTTCTTATTAATTATACATCATTGTCATTTTCTGGAAGAATTTTTTTTTTATTACACCATGACACGCAATGGTCTCTTTTTAATCATTGTCTTTATATAAGTTGTGGGTTTGCAATGAATTTTATGATCTTCTATAATTTATAAACCCTTGTACAAAAGTATAGATCAATATTGATATATCCCGGCACGTAGACATTAATAACATTGTGCATCTCTTGTGTTATTATAACCATGTAAACGTAACTGTTAAGCTTTTGTTCTTGTTGCAGAATTAGAAGCCATGTACAAGTACAGGGACAGTCAATATTACACAGCACCACGACCACCTAGTCCTCGCACCCCCGGGGCTTTTCGACCCTCACCATCTCCTGCAAAGCGTCCTATGTCCACTGCATCGTCACAGTCCAGGGCTACAAAGAAATCCACTCCTTCTCTGCAAGTCCGGGCCAAGAGCGCCCCGATTTACGACTTCAAACCCGTGCCACGCCTTCAGATTCCCACACCCCACCAGTGCTGGGCCATGGCAACGGAAGAAACAAACTACACAAACTACACACCCCAGCCACCTGTCTCCCCCGTACCCTACTCCTGGCCCACCCCACAGCCAGCCTCACCCTCGCCGTCCTTCAAGTCAGATGACCTAAGCAAGTACAGCTCTCGTAGCGACAGAATCAAAAGTGCTGTCATCAGGCGGGATAAACCTACCGCACCACAACGTCCGGTCAAATCGGCGGGCCCCTCCCGTGACGCCACCTATAGGACCCCGTCCCCCAATAAGATCCTCCGACCGAAGACCCCGTCCCCTGTAGACCTGTATGACCTAGTGCCGGAGGAGGAAGAGGAGATCAAACCTTCAGAAGAGCTATATGACGAAAACCTTAAAAAGTTTGGTTGGAGAATGGAGGTCCACGGGGATCCTTATAAAATAAAGTAAGGGTACAGCAGTAAATTTCTATTCTTTTAACGTAAAAGTGGAGAAAGCATGGAAGAGGGAGCTAAAGTCATTCAAATCTGTAAAGATGGTTTATACCCTTTTCAGATATTTGTATCATTTCATTAAACAAAAATCCAGAATACTACATGGAGAAGTCTCAGTTGTATACATGATTGTAATATTTTTTTTTTTTTTTTTTTTTTACAGTTTTAGGCGCTTTTTTACTGTAATATACATGAACATTTCATTTCAGACCGACCACCCAGAGGCTGCCGTACTATGTACGCTGTGATGAACCGGAAATAGAACCTGAGGGTCCCAAGGTCCATATGGAGAATCTGGAGACCTTCTTCCTGAACACGATTCCTCGCAGACCGGCGACATTCGCCATCCACAAAGAGTGGGTGTCCGAAACCATCCACGCCAAGCGCATGGAACTGCAGAAGAGGGAGGGGATCAAACATCGATGGAAAAATTTCGCTTTCGTTTATTAACAACATTTACTGCTTTAATTTTTATATACCTCAACCACTAAAATGACATTTTATCAATCTGCGAAAAAAAATAAATCTTCCAATTTCGGAAAGCGAGGAATTCTGAACGGGGAAGGAAACAGGAGCGGATCTAAGTGTCCTCCTGCTCTGGCCCTTGTTCGGCCCGAGAGATTCAGATTTTAATTTTCGGGTTTTATAATTTTTATTATTTTGTTGTGGACAATTAGAAATAGACAGGGTGACAAAGAGAAGATTTATGCACAGGGTTTCGAGCTCGAATCACTGCCTGGCATTGCTCTTCATCATTACGACTGTGATTGGCTACACTATGTGTAGTAACCTCTAAAACATTGACGTCTTTCATAGATACTAGTATTTAACCATTTGAAATGATTTCTTTTTAGAACTTTTTTTTCTTTCAAAAAAATATTAATCATATTTGTTATAGCTTTATTATTTGATTTTCATATTGGTGTGTACATGTGCGTCTATTTTCTATTCATGACATATATGTAGACCTTTCTCTATTGAAAATTACATTTCTATATTAATAAAATTATTGTTGATAGACTTATTGTGTTTAATAATACTTCAGAAGCTACAGGTTTGTATCTTTTAAGATGATAGAATTAAAAACAAATCTTGAAAGACTAAGAAGATCAAATTAATAATTAATTGTATGACTTTAAACGAGACCTCTGGTATTCTTGTTTCATCAACTTGATTGTCAATAATTTACCTCGTTTTAGAAATTGTTCATACGTAGAGCATGCTTTTGCTTATCTAATCAACTGAGAGATACCGGTATAAACCCCGTATGTAGGTGAGAAAGGTATTTTGCTGCATATATAGTAAGGGAAGTTGACGATTGAAAAGTTAAAATCATCATGTTTATCATTGAGTTTGGTTGTTAGATTACCATTTACATTTTTTTAACAGACATGTCAGACTCTGTGGTATCTTTTATCTCAAGCTCACCAGGATAAATCGTATCGACATAAGAATGGAGAGCACCATTGTTAATTGACAGTACGTCGTCGATATATCTAAATGTCGAGTTGAATTAAGACCACAGCACGTATTTTCTTCTTTTCACGCATAAGATTTTACACAAATTCTGCTTCATATGAATACAAAAATAGGTCTGCTAATAACGGGGCGCAATTGGTACCTATGGGAATTCCAAAGGATTGTTAGGAGACCTGGTCTTCAAAAACCACATATTGTCAATTAGAAACTCAAGCATTTTTTGATGTCAACTTCAGAGTACTTGTGTGTACAATCAGTGTTTTTCAAACAAAATCATTTTGCAATTTAATGACTAATGAAAGGTAAGTAAATTTATGAGTTCCATTTTTATTGAAAAAGCAGCTCTCATATAACAGGAAATCTATCATTTTAGTATTGCACTAAATACCAAGCGTCATAAGTTCAGTGTGTCTGATGTCTGTTATGATGTTGTTGTTTTTTTTCTCAATAGATAGTTTTCATATAACGTATTTTCTCTCCAAGTTATTTCCTTTGGCTGACATCTGCTAATTTGTCTTTTTGTCTTGCCAATTTAAGAGGGTGTAGCAGAAATATTTGGGGAAAATCTTTATTGAATAAAAATTATGAAATAAAGAAGGCTGTAACAAATTTATAATTAGGCAAAAAAATTAATGCTTCTACCCTACAATCGCCAGTATCTAAAGTTAAAGTTGGGTGAATTATGAAGGACTGTGAACGTGTTGACCCCAATATGGCGGCCAGCGGGAAATAACTCTTGTTAATTTGGGCCTACTGAAAACTATCTATAGAATCTCGAACTTCAAAGATTTGTTAGTATCATTCTGATGAGCCTCACCATCAATACATCATAAATACTGTATTTCAGAGAAAGTATCCAACATATGATGGTTATTAACACTCTACAACTAAAGAGTTCCAGATATCTGAACATAATGTGTTTTATCCCTGGTGAGTGAAAACAACCTCGAGTAAAATATGACTAGAACATATGCCTCATTTTGCCTTCTATTAGACTGCCTTTAAGTATTTATTGTACAAAACAAGTGACAAATTCTGTTTTTTTTTTCTGGTATTTAATACATTAAATTTTCAATCATCAACAATAACACAGTCAATAAATAATAACAGTTTATACAAAATCACAAGTCTAACACAGATGGCTGTACAACAACAAACAATAGTTTTATTTATAATTCTCAAATCTGTGATTGGGAGAAACCAGCATGATTATCTTGATGTGTGTTGGCAATGGACTTATTTAAATAGGTTCTATATTAAGTACAAGCATTTTGAGGTATATCCATCCAAATTTAATGGGGAAATACACATGTAAGTTATTATAATCTGGAAAGTCTGCTATGTGGGTATAACTGGGAAGCTTATATCAACTAAGAATGGAATGTATCTATTTTGTTTACCATGAGCTAATGAAGAATTGACAGCTGCTGATGATCATTTATGTTACGTATACATTGACTTTTACACTGACTTGAATAGAAATGAACACCTTAATTCATGATGTAATGTAACAAACTAAACAAGTAAAGAGTGCCATATATATCTGTGAAGGTAATTTACTGAATGTCTGTAAAAAACAAGCATATATTTAACAGCTTTTCACAACCACATTAGTTTAATTTAAATATTGTTCACATAACTTTATACATTATGTAATTTATTGAACTGAGGTCACTGTTGTGAATAGTATTACATTTTATTGACCATAGATATTTTATTATCTACACTTGTACATTAAATCAAAATAACATTACATCTATAAAGTGATTCAATTTTGGCATCTAAATGCATTATATAAAAGAGTGTGCTTTGTATGCTGAAGTTGTTATTACTTCATCATTCGAGATACATGTACAACATACACTTAGGGATGGATGTCAGGCCCAAAAAGCTTAAATAACCAAACAAATTATACTAAAACATTTTGTTTTGTTTTGTGAACACTGTCTGTCATTCCTTTAATATGTAACATTTGTAAATTTCCCCCCTAAAACTCTGAAATTTTACAGGTTTTAATTTTTGTTTAACTTATACCAAGCATGAGAATCTTTTGTAATTTTAACCTCAAGGTGTTGGTCTCCAGTTTTCTTTGTTTTATACACTGTAATACCAAAGAAGATAAATTGGAAGAATTGAAGATTTTCAATAGTTATCATAACTCAACTATTTTCACATCCAGTGAATCAACTACTTAGTCTGCAACATTTGTTGTAACTCACAAATGTCTTAAAACAGAAATATTGCTTTTTACTTTTCTCACATAGGGAGAGTCATTCTCCATTGCGACTGTATTTGAGCAAAAGTAACAAATTTAGAAAATAAATTTGTATCTGATTCTGTTGAGAAAAGATCAGTAATAAAAAAAAAATGAGATTGTGTCATGATATTAAAAAACAAGTAAACATGCCATTTTTAACTCTTTGTAAAAAATAACGCATTTTCATACAGTCTTAAAATTCACTGTAATTCACGATTCTGCATTGTATGTAAACTTTGTTTTAAAAAACTTGCAAAGCCACAGTACAAGACGAAAATAACTACCTGTAACAAGTGGGATTTCTGCCATGCTTATACCAAAGGCTGTTATTCAATATAAACTGAACTATGAACAGTTCTTAGCCTTTGTTTTACTGAATGATAACATTTCAGGGAATTTCCTAAATGACAATGAGAACTGACTTCTAAACTCCTTATTTATTTTCTATAAGTGTCTGAAGTTTGTGAATTAAGTCTCTAGCAATCTTTAGAACTTGTTTGGCTTTATGTCTCTCCGCCATTTCTGCAAAAAAAGACATTATTTCATTGGAACTTTCAAGACTTATTCAGGAGTCAAACTAACAAAACTATACACATTCAGCATTGTTTCTTTGTACATGTAATACTGTACACAATTTTTTTTTTTTTATATTTCTATATGTAAAAGATATACCCGGTAAACATAAACAAAATGAGAAAAATAATAAATGAAATGTTCACTTTTAATATGTCTTTTATATTTTCCTTATTTATAATAAATTAAATCAATAACCAGAAGAAAAAACACAAACCATTAAAAAACTTGATGATATCTGTAAAGTCCATGTTATTGTCTAGGATGATGTCCCGGTAAAACTCCACTAACGCTAGGGCTATAAATAGCACAAAATGGGGGGAGCTGATGTACTTAGCTGCCCAGATTGTCTCCCATACAGAGAATACGTCGTCATAGATCAGCTCTGGAAATAATAATACGATATGATTGATACATCCTCCAAATACAGTATAAATAAATATCATAAAAGACAGAGGTACTTAATTATTTTTTTGGTAAAACAAATTGTACACAGTGAATCAGTGATCAGTTCAGGGCTCATACGTTACAGATGTAATGCAAAACAAAAAATCCCCCTGACCTCGTTTAAAGTCTAACAGGAACCATCTATAACAGAAGTAGAAGTGTGTGTAGTCACCATGGTGATGCATGTGTTCAAACAACTCAGAATCCAAAATCTGGAATACAAATATAAAATCCATTAAAATCAAAATACATATGTACCACGCAATAATGATCAATAGCTTTACATCAGTCGGGGAAAACATAATCCTTAATTCACATTAGATATTTAAGTGTTAGCAATTTGACAGAATTCTTACCTGAATTAGAGATCTCATGTTGGCAAAGTGTGTGTCCATGGCGCCTCCATGGGGGAAGTTAGCAGACATTCTCTTCATCAGCTCACAGAAGCAGCTGTACGTCAGGGACTCTGTCAAAGACATCAACAAGTATAAACAACATACTGTAAACCAACTATTATTCGCGTCATCTTTTATTCGCGATTCCTCCGTTTGAAATCAATCCATGACGAATTATTTTCGCGACGGAGGAAACTTTCCTTACAAATACTAAGCAAAATTATTGGTTCGCAGTGATTTATATTCGCGAGATTTAGCCGGTTGCGAAACTCATGAATATTTCTCGCACGCGAATAAAAGTTGGTTTACAGTAAATGGAATTATCATAATTCTTGGGGGATCAATGTTCAAGGATTTTGTAAGTTACAAGCCATTTCATTTACCCAAGAATTAACAAACATATGAATGGTATTTTTCATTAACATATATTTTCATTGAACACACTGTATATAAAAGTCATAAGGGAAATGTGTGGAGTAAAATTTTGACTGTCCAGATATATTGACCTCAGATGAATTACAATGATTCCATATTAGCTAGAACCTCATTTTCTGAAACATGTATGTACTACAATTTGTTCTGATATCTTACCATCATCAAATATGACTAGTAGTGGTGCAACAAGATCACACATGCCCTGCACATACCCAACATCCAGATGTTCCCAAACATACCTGTAAACCAGAAAAAATATAATATTATGAATGTCAGATTAAATCTGACATCTACATGTAAAACTCAAACCAAACAACTGTCCATTAATTAAGCTGTTATCAGACTCACGTGCACATTATATTGCGGAGTTTATCCAGATTAGCTGGCGTGAAGTACCAGTAGTTCCTGTCACACCGCTGTACATCTTTATCTATTCTGTGGAGATTTAGCCCGACAGTGTCCAACATTTCTGCCTAGAACAGAGAAATGAATATTTAATGATCAACTGTCTTCATGTATCAAATGCTGTACTGTAAAATTCTAGTTGTTTACTGTTGATAACTCAATTTTTTCCAAAATAATACTGTGATATTTATATCCTTCATAAAAATATAAATTGCAGTTATTTTTTTCTGCTTTTTCTGTCAAAAACATGATTATAAAAGTCTGTTTGTTGAGTATGCATTTGCTTCTGTAGAAAAAAGATTATACAGCATTTGGAGGTTGTCTCTCTTTGTACCTTTTCAAAACAATTTCAACTAGAACTGTCCAAACGGGACAAAATACCCCCCGCTGGGTTTTTCAGAAGTAAGTTTTTCCTTAATAAAGATATGTATCAAACATGAATTATGAAATTTTTCTTCACGTGACCTTGAACTTCCCCAAATGACCTTGGGTCAAGGTCATGACACACCCTTGGGTCATGGGCAATCTTTGTGTGAAATGAAAACCTACCAAGTTTATCCATAAGAAAGATATGGACTGGACACAAATTATGAATTTTATTTCCAGTGACCTTAAACTTCTCCAAATGACCTTGGTTCAAGGTCATGTCACACTCTTAGGTCATGGGCAAGCTTTGTGTGAAATGAAAACCTACCAAGTTTATCCATAAGAAAGATATGGACCGGACACGAATTATGAAAAAAATTTTCCAGTGACCTTGAACTCTCCAAATGACCTTGAGTCAAGGTCAAGACACACCCTTGGGTCATGGGCAATCTTTGTGTGAAATGAGAACCTACCAAGTTTATCCACAAGAAAGATACGGACCGGACACGAATTATGAAATTTTTCTTCCAGTGACCTTGAAGTTCCCCAAATGACCTTGGGTCAAAGTCATGACACACCCTTGGGTCATGGGCAATCTTTGTGTGGAGTAGTAGATTCTAATGTCCCTCTGTAAGAAAGATATGGACCCGACACGATTGCACAGACAGACGGACAAGGTGATTCCTATATACCCCCCCCAAACTTCGTTTGCGGGGGGTATAAAAATATGCATTGTACCGATATATAAACAGAGACTACAAAATTTTGTGATTTTTTTTTTACAAGGTTTATGGTTTATACAGTCTTCTTTCAAACCTTCAGGATTACTAATTGTCCATCTGGCCTGACCTAATGTTAACTGTTTTTCAGAAATTGTTACCACCTGTGATATACTCACTGAGTACACTCCTCCTTGTGAAGCTGGGGAGGCCGGGGAAATCAAACTCTCCTTAGACGCAGACAATCTTCTGTTTTGTTCTACAGAAAAAAAATATCCTAAAATCATGTACCAAATAAGCAAAAAAATTACATTTAAATTCATCAAATGTGAGTGCTTCAAATTTTTTTTAATTTTTAAAAATCATGACAATATACTTTACCAGTTGATGTTGGTCCTAGTGTAGACTTGGCCATGCCCCCCTCTGTCATTTCCTGATCTGATGACACATCGCTATCCTCGTCATCACTGCTATCATCGCTCACTTCCTCTACATCAGCCTCCGCACTGTCTAAAGAACAGGAGAGTTTTGTCAGGTGAACAGCTCGCTCCAAGCTTCCATCCCTGTCACTCTTAAAGAAGTCCGTTCCCTCGGAATCTTCAGCCGAGTCCAGTTTGGACCTCTCTTGAGAACTGTGAGGGGCTATCGAGTCCCCCAGTCCATCATCCGGACTCTCCGAGAAAGACTTACACACATAATCTCTTCTATTCAGTTTGATATTTTGTGAGATTTGTTCCTCCACTGTGATTATCTCCCCTTGTAGGTGGAGCTCTAGGCTCTGTTTCCTGTCTGTGGTGGGGGTACAAGTAGTCCCTGTGGTGGAGCTCTCCTCTATGACGGTCTCCTGGGTCATGATGTTGTCCCACTCATCCAGGGACTCAAACACATCATTACTCAGACTGGAGTCTCCCCGAGTAAAAGGCCCAGGCAGTGCCATGTCTGTGCTCTCAGACGACATGTTCTTGAGGATGTTGGCGGCCATTGTTTCCTTCTCTCTCTGTCTTACAATGGCCTCCACTGCCAGCCACTCAGACATCGTTTTCTCATACAGCGTCTTCACATGGTTGTCTATTCTCTGCCGCTCCTCCTCTGTACTCTTGAAGGAATAATGACCCAAAAGATATGGCCAAACCTGAAAAATAAGTCTCATTTTGCATTAACTGAATTAGTAGTAGAAAATGTTTCAAATGCAAATATTCAAAACTACCGGGTATTATTATGCTACCTGTCAGTTTGTCTCTATATAACCCATACTCTACTATTATCGCATAGTGTTCTATGGATTTATATAGCATAAGTCTACTATGCCGAAATAGGGCACGGCTTCATTTTCTGAAGAAAGCCAGACTGCGCCCACACCAAGGATCGAACTCATGACCACAAGATTGTCAGTCTGATGCGCTTCCGATTACGCCACAGACGCCATTATCATTTATTGTGCATTTTCATATACATATACTTTAGTTTCAAATATTTCATCTTAAAAAAAAAATAAACAAAATTATTTTTCTTAAATAGGTTCTTGTAACATATTTACTTTCACTTAACTTAAATTCTTTGATACTATCTATACATTATGCCTTATTGCATGAAACACTCAAAATTAAAAAAAAATTATGACGTACATGTAGAACAACGTGACGGCATAATAGATGTGTTCTAAGATGTTTGCAAGAGGTGATGAAACATTGGAAATGGAGTAAATATTGTCATTTTTATACAACAGTCAGCATAATAATAACAATAGTGTTGTGTTTTGCATGCACTATGCCTAAATAGTAGTCAGGGTTTGACACATAGTGCACTTGTCTCCGGTTCGTGCACCATGTGTCAAACCCTGACTACTATTTAGGCATAATGCATGCAAAACACAACACTATTATATAAATGACAGCACTTTTCCTTGGGGTCTTTTAACTGACCTCTTTCCTGATGCAGTGTTCTATTCCACCATAATAAACAAGTCTGTAGACCTCTTCTGGATTAGACACCTGTCAATAACAGACAAGACATGTAATCAACAATGTAATTTAAGTACCAAAGGACAAAAACATTTCAATCAAAGTGCACTAAAAGGGCATTAAGGCTGCCCATCCCTGAAATTCAGCAGCTGGGAAAACCGGAATGCTCACAAATGTCACTTAATTCACAACTAGTGTCTATCTATGCAAAGAATTTTCTTGTCAGTTTATCATTATATTAAGAGCAACTTAGCAGATCAGCTTGAAAATTAGGGATGTGCGATTTTATCGGTATAATGGTATATCGCGATTTTTTGTTGCGTGATACGTATCGTGATACGGAGACCTAAATACCGGTCTCTAAGTACATATTATAAAGTCCAGAAATTATTCATTTATTTGTTCAATCTTTCAAATGACAATTACAGAAAGTATAAAAAATGTTGTAAAAAGTGAAAAGAATGGCATCTTACCGTCCAAACATAATTGAATTTATATATATAAAAATTTCAAGAAAGTAAAATTTTGTTCATCTAGCATATTTTTTAGAAAAATAATGACTTTTCATATAAAATCATTGTAAAAACTGCTTTTAAAAATATCATGATATTATTATGATATTGTGGGGAAAAAATCGTGATATATCGCGATACGAAATTTTTGGCGATACCCATCCCTATTGAAAATTCTCAAACATTTGCAAGAGTGTTAATGTAACTCAAACAAATACTATTTTTCTTCGTTTTCTGAATAAAATTTTACAACTAGAGCTAAATGTGAGCAAGTTTCTTTAAAACAGACAACAAAGCGATAATATTTAAGTTTGTACCGATCCGTTCTGATTGAGTTCCCTCCATGTCCTTTGTGTCAGCCCACAGGATGCGTCGTAAGGAATGCTGGCAGGGACAATCCTGTGTAGAACTAACTCAGACAGGTGGGTTCTAACTGTCTTTAAGTGTCGGCAGTGGGCGAGCCCTAAATATAATCATGCATCAAACTTATTATGCATGCATAAATAAAGATGAAAGCTCCTTTTATTTTAGAAATATTTCATTGAGGACATACAATTACAACAATGATTAATGTAATTTCTGAAGCAAGCAAATTATTTTTAAAGCATTTATTGATAAAATGATCCAAGTCTCATTTTAATTGGCTGCAGACTCAGTAATTTTGCCAAAAATTTAAAAAATATATTGGAATACATATGTTCCGGTATATATATGTATAACAAAACATGATTAAATATTACTTACATCCGTAGAAGGCCCTGGAGATTATCTGTGTCTTCATCGTGTCACACAGATGTTTAATTGTTGTCCTGTAACATAATCAGAAATCATTTATATGTTGTGATTTTTTAAAAAAATTTCACTTCCTTACATATGTAGTGAAAATGTTCTTTTCATTTTAAAGAAATTCCTGAGTAACAGTACTGCAGCGCTTAAATATGTAACAGAATGATCACTAGTCTTGATCTTTTATTCAAGAGTAGGCTTCTACTAGTAAATTAATCTTTACTTATGTAGTGAATACACATGTAAAATCACTACTATTCATGGCAGGGAAAGAAGAGGGTTATTTTTCGCTGTTTTCAAGGTTTTGAGTGGCTCAGAAATTTGTGTCCACAACACAATGTAAAATGTCATATGCTTATTACTTCTCAACAATTCTTCACTCATGAAATCAAACCCGCATACACCTATTGTGTTTCCTAAAACTACAAAACATAGGTAATCAGAGATTACAGAGCTCACCTCAACGAATGTTGTCTTTAAGTAAGGCAAAGTCACACAATTAACCAACAAAAAGTATACATTCCAAAAATGAAAATATTTTTAAAAGCAATTTTGATCTGATACTTTGAAATAGACCTACATAAAAAATTTAAACTACTTCTTCTTCATGAAAATGTAATGAAAATCCAGCATCTGAAGCAAATTTGAGAGTTTTCATCTCTTGATGCAGCATTTGTGAAAGTTTGGTTTATACAATGTTATATAAACCTTATAGTTTTTGGTAATAGACCTGCAACCATAACTTTTACCTTGTCTATTATCTGAAAAATGTATGTCCAATTCAGCATCCGAAGCAAGTCCATTAGTGTGCATCCTTAGATGTATCATCCATGCAAGTTTGCTCATTATAGGGCTCATAGTTTATTGGAAATGAAACATGCATTAAAACTAACATTTTCACTCATCCACAAAAAGTAGGTCAGATTCAGCTTCCGAAGCAAGCCTGGAAGTATGCATCCTTAGATGTATCATCTATGCAAGACTGGTCATTAAAGAACTCATAGTTCCTTGGAAATGAAACCTGCACCAAAAACTTTTAACTATTCACTCAACCGGAAAATGTAGGTCAGATTCAGCATCCGAAGCAAGCCTGGTAGTGTGCATCCTTAGACGTATCATCCATGCAAGTTTGGTCAACATAGGGCTTAAAGTTACTTGCAAATGAAACCTGCACCAAAAACATTAACCCGTTCGCTCAACTGGAAAATGTAGGTCAGATTCAGCATCCGAAGCAAGCCCGGTAGTATGCATCCTTAGATGTATCATCCATGCAAGTTTGGTCAACATAGGGCTTATAGTTACTTGGAAATGAAACCTGCAACAAAAACTTTAACCTGTTCACTCAACTGGAAAATGTAGGTCAGATTCAGCATCCGAAGCAAGCCCAGTAGTATGCATCCTTAGATGTATCATCCATGCAAGTTTGGTCAACATAGGGCTTATAGTTACTTGGAAATGAAACCTGCACCAAAAACTTTAACCTGTTCACTCAACCGGAAAGTGTAGGTCAGATTCAGCATCCGAAGCAAGCCCGGTAGTATGCATCCTTAGATGTATCATCCATGCAAGTTTGGTCAACATAGGGCTTATAGTTACTTGGAAATGAAACCTACACCAAAAACTTTAACCTGTTCACTCAACCGGAAAATGTAGGTCAGATTCAGCATCCGAAGCAAGCCCGGTAGTATGCATCCTTAGATGTATCATCCATGCAAGTTTGGTCAACATAGGGCTTATAGTTACTTGGAAATGAAACCTGCAACAAAAACTTTAACCTGTTCACTCAACCGGAAATTGTAGGTCAGATTCAGCATCCGAAGCAATCCCGGTAGTATGCATCCTTAGATGTATCATCCATGCAAGTTTGGTCAACATAGGGCTTATAGTTACTTGGAAATGAAACCTGCACCAAAAACTTTAACCTGTTCACTCAACCGGAAAATGTAGGTCAGATTCAGCATCCGAAGCAAGCCCGGTAGTATGCATCCTTAGATGTATCATCCATGCAAGTTTGGTCAACATAGGGCTTATAGTTACTTGGAAATGAAACCTACACCAAAAACTTTAACCTGTTCACTCAACCGGAAAATGTAGGTCAGATTCAGCATCCGAAGCAAGCCCGGTAGTATGCATCCTTAGATGTATCATCCATGCAAGTTTGGTCAACATAGGGCTTATAGTTACTTGGAAATGAAACCTGCACCAAAAACTTTAACCTGTTCACTCAACCGGAAAATGTAGGTCAGATTCAGCATCCGAAGCAATCCCGGTAGTATGCATCCTTAGATGTATCATCCATGCAAGTTTGGTCAACATAGGCCTGATAGTTACTTGGAAATGAAACCCACACCAAAAACTGCACCAAAAATGTTAACCTGCTCCAAAAACATTAACCTGGTAATTCCTTTGCTGAAATTGCAGCATCTGAAACTTTGTCTGGTACAATAAAACACACTAAAACCATTTTCCATGCATGTCTAATCAGTATAGGACACAGAAGTAATTAAAAAGAAAACTGCTCCAAAAAACTTAACCTTAACCTGGGACGCCGACGCCGACACCGACGCCGACGCCGAGGGTATCACATAAGCTCCCCCCAACTTCGTTGAGGTGAGCTAAAAATTGACTCAAAAATTAGTGATTTTACAATAGATTGTGCATAAAAAAATATCCCAGTCATTGCATTATAATGGTTATTTAAATAATCTTGACCACTGATCAAGAGATTTAAAATAGAAAAAAAAAAACAATTTGTATACACCAAGAGGAAAATGTAAATGAAATGCTTCACAGATTTGAATCATGCAACAGATATACTGAAAGAAATAACATACACTAATTTAAATCAATTCCCCACCATGAAAAATTATTACTGTTACAGAAATTAATACATGTACATGTAATTCAATATGGCCACTATCAATCAACTCCCTTTGACAAAGAGATATATCGACACTTTAGAAAAGTGTAAATAAATTAAACAGGAAAATGTTGCAATATAGTTGGCATTATTTACAGACATGTCACAACATGGAAGATAGCAAAGAGTATACAATAATGTAAGACTGACAGCGGACAAGCTGTCTTATTTAAAGACAAACTCCCCTTTATAGAATACGATATAGAAAGAGTAATTTAACAGAAGCATTACAATAAGAGAACTGATACCAGTGACACATGGCAACAACATAGTGACTTGACACGGTAGGAAAATGTTGGGCCTGAGTTACGCACATTTGATACCTGTGATCTGTGGCAGACTTATTCAGACAGGAGCTGTTCTGCTGTTCCTGGATTTTGGCGTAACTTTGTACGGAGGATGAGTCCACCAGAGCAGGTGCTCGTGGAATCTTGTTAGCCCAGGAGTAGTCTCCCTTTACATTCACTTTAGGGTCCAGCATTTCTGGAGCTGCAGAAACAATAGGGATCTTAATCAATATTTCAAAAAACATTGATTTCGAAGCATTTCCCTATCAAACAAATAAGCCAGTAAAACATTGCACCTCGTAATGTGCAATGAGACAAAGTCATAATTATCCTTCATTTATATAAGAGTTGTTTTTCATATGACCGTCACTGGGGTCTAAAATTAATTCTCTGTTTTATTTCATATTATTAAATTACATCAAGTTGTGATAGATGATATTGGACAAATAGACGATATAAAATTTTCTGCAGGAATGTCAGAGACAAAATATTGCTGGGGAAAATAATGAAGAACATTTACAATCAAGCACTTTCAATACTAATTCTATTACACAGATGATAACAGTACATATGTCCTTACGAATGCTGTCGGGTCGGCAGGTAGAGATGATGCGGAACACGTAATCCGTGGCCTCCTCCTCGTCAGCACTAGAACTCGTGCTACTTCCTGTGGAACTCGTGCTGCCTGAAAGCAGAGAGAGTCGACTCCCCTTCTTTCTCAGTTTTGGGAAGACTTTGCCTGAACAAAGACCTAGAGCTATTACTTAATGTATGTTCAGTGTCTGTAAGTTTGTAGAACACAAAACTGTATTCTGTTTGCAAAATCTTTTCATACAAAGTATAAGAAAATGCATTGTGCAGTGACAAAAGAGAAGGATTGCAAACTTATTTCTCCAGTAGTGCCTCTATACAGAATATTTAGTGAAATAAAATAAATTTATGCAAAAGACCCCTGATTAATTAATTTTTTCATGCCCACTGAAAAGATACTATAACTATGTAGACAGCTATGCTTTTCTCTCTGATAAATGTTTCTAATCAACAATCAGATGCACCATGACTTTGAATAAGCAGAAAAAAAGCAGTTTTCTGTATGGAAAAACATAAAAAGGCATTTTACAATATCACTAATTTAAATAAAATCTTGGGGATAGAAATGAGTATAAACTGTAGAGAAAAATCATCTTCAGTGAGCAACCACAAAGCCAGATTAATACATCTTTTATAATGGTAAATACATGGAAAATGTATATAGATAGAAATCACACCAGTGCCAAAACAAGCAGAAAATCAGTGACATCTATTGCTTACAAAGCCTACACAAGCAGAAGCTATGTGTATAAATAAGCATATTCTGGGTTGGCACTAGTATCAGAAATATGTTTGTGTACCTTTACCCCTTTGTGACCAGAGAGGGGGGTCCAGCTGTCCATGGGGTAGGATCCCATTCTCCAGACAGGAAAGGAAAGCCAGCAGGTGCCCTCCTTTGGGGAAATGGATTGGGGGTCTCTGTACCCCATCCTGACCCACCAATACAATGGTACCACCACAGTCAGCTGTAAAACAAAGGGGAAGTAACTCAATAGTGTCAGCTGTAAAACGAAGGGGAAGTAACTCTGTAGTGAGGACACAAACACAGAAGATCAAAATAGGAATTCCAACAGGAGGTAAACTGTACTTACGAAATAAAGAATCTGAAAAAATATAACAAAACAGAACATAGAAACACAAACACAACACCAAACAAAGGAAGGAAATCAAATGGTTGAAGGAAAAAGAAAAGAAATTATGTAAACAAAAACAAAAAAAACTAGAACTGTCCAATAGGGACAAATACCCCCCGCTGGGTTTTTCAGAGAAGGTGCCAATTCAAAAATACTGTATGGATCTAGAGGTGTTCACAATTTACTTACAAATATTTGCAGTGAAATATTATTGCTCATCATGTTTCTTAATGAATGAAACAAAGGTGCAACCAAATGAAACATCAATACTAATACAATTTAATTCCATTGTAACATTTTTTTTTTATTTTTTCATTTTATTTTTTTTTATTTCTGCATTAAAAAAATATATTGCAATTATGTGTTATGTCACTCTGCAAACTGATTGTTGAAAAAAAACCATTATACAAAATCAAATTAATCTTGATATATCAATTTGAAATGCATTTTGAAAATAAAGAGCTGGTCATCCAGTAATGAAGTGCTTTGACAGACAATAAATTACAATTAAGAGAATAAGAGAAGAGAGATCTTTAATTCTTGTGCCTTATTCCCTGGAGATTAGATAACACACACACTTGATAAGAGATAAGCCTTAACAACTTCCAACACCAAACTCATTAATTTATCTTTAACTGGATGCATGTCCAGTCATTATTCCCAAGAGACAAATGAAATTACATTATCTTCTGTGCAATGTAAAAACTGTTTTTAACACTTGATGATGTTTCTTTTTTTAAAGTTTTTATGAGTAGTTTTAAGCTGTAGTATTTTTGAACAGATATTCTAGATTCTATATCTCAAACCTTATACATGAGCCCAAAATGAACAAGTCAATTAAAATAAAAAATAAAACCTGTAAAATGCAAAAAAAATTAACAAAAAGAGTTGAAAATTCCAGGTGCACACCTTCATATGGTGAATAAAAAGTGTACAAATTTTCAGATTAATCCTTGCAATAGTTTCTGAGAAACGGTCCAGACAAAACCACAAAATAAAAATGAAAAAACACCTGTAAAATTCAAAATAATAATCCAATCAAGATGAAAATATCAGGTGCACAACTTCATATGGTGAATAATATGTGTACAAATTTTCAGACAAATCCTTCCAATAGTTTCTGAGTAATGGTCCGGACAAAATCTCGTCTACAGACAGACAGACAAACGGACGGACAGACGGACATGGTGATTCCAATATACCCCCCCCCCTAAACTTCGTTTGCGGGGGGTATAATCATGCAAGAACATGAACAAAAGCACAACCTTAACAGAAAAATGTATTTTCCATATAGGGAATGTTGACTTACGCTGCTGGTGACAGTGGATATACACTATTTCATCTAGGTACACAGTTAAAGCATAGTCCCAGTACAGGCTGAAACAAAATAATATCATATCATCATAAAAGTTATTAGGTAAAGGATTCTTTTTTTTTTTTAATCAATCTATCTTATCAGAAAGGTTTAATTATAAGATGATGTTTAATGCTCCAAAATACTAGAGTATATTTTCATAACATGGTTTAAATAATCCAAAAATAACTAAGATGCTATGTTTTTCATTGTGATGCAAGATTCTATTCTTTAACAGATGTTTTATGTCAAAGTTCATCTCTTTTCTCTCGCATCATGCTGACTACCATATCCAATATCACACCTAACATGCTTCCAACAGAAAACATAAGGGCATTACACACCCTTTCACACAAACAGGAAATATTGCAACAGAGGTTTTCAGCAAGTCAGACAAAATTAAATATAAATTTATTTTTAATTCACTGGGCACTCTATAAAAAGCTGTCTGGTCAAACTGCATTGAAAATTGTGTCAACAGGAAAGGGACAAAATCACATTAACTCTGAACTGTAGTTAGTTTTCTTTAGCTCACTTTACAGGTGAATCTAAGTTAAAGAATGAAAAGGCTACTGCATTATATGTATGTGAAAGGTTTTGTTAGTTAGTGATGAATCGTGCTCTATATGATATCTATGTACATACAAACCCTTGTACCAAATCTACAACAGACCCAAAGACACAAAATTCTACCTGTATCAGACAATGAACAGCTTCTAAAACATTACCTTAATCAAGCCCAAGATGGCTTAAACTGTAAAAACCACATTCACATAACATAAAATAGTCTGTGATGTACATCAACACATTAAAATATCAATAATGGGAATAAAAATCACAACAGGTAGATACTAAGTAGGACATCAACAAAGAAATGTCTCGTTAAGATTTATTTTTACCTGCGATCAATTTCATCGTCTGTGTCCTCACAACATCCATTCATCAGCTGATTAGGTGTCCACATGATAGTCAGACCCTCGGCCGATTGATGGAGGGACAAATAACCCGCTAATGGCTCAGTGTCCTCTCTCTGGAACATCACACAATATCATTTGCCAATTCATCAAATTAAAAATGGA
>NW_026927670.1:0-31120 GCF_032062105.1 Saccostrea cuccullata | reverse complement strand
TGATTTTCTTGTGCATTGAGTTCACCAGAGCATTTATCTTTCTCATAGGTTTATCATTCAAGCCTTCCGACGGTAGTCTTAATGGTTAAGAGTACCTGTAACATTACAAAGCCAACAGATTCCCCCGCCTTATGTAATCCCACGAATTTCCGATTTAGGATAGAATTTACAGAATTTAGCTGATTTGGTACACGTAAATGTTTGTAAGGAAGTATCGACAAACACTAGCTACATTTTCCCAATGTGAACATGCTAAAAACATTACGCATACGGCACGTACGTGCGCGTGTGAGAGTATTTAATCGACGTAAAGTTGCCAAGCTTGCGTACCCAAATTAGAGCAGAGAATTTCTGTCAGTTATAGGGTGAAAATATGAGTAGGATTGCCTGCTGTAAAAATATCTGTTTCAGTAATAATGCCTTGACAAAAACCGAGGTGTCATGATGAAAAAGCCCTATCTTGATGTAACGTTGTTACGCGCCAACGTCACTAAGTTACTGTCTGACTACTGAAATTTTTTTTGTTGTTGAAAAGTTTAAAACAAACTGCACAGCAACATGTTGTTGCCTTTTTATTCACTTACGCAATTCAATTACTAGACCCAATGTAACTTCCGTCAGCCATACCATGATGGTAAGAAATTTATACTGACTGCAAATATCGGAAAACGATGTCTTTAACTCTAATGCATCTCTTGGCACTACAAAATGTGATCACAAAATTGTCATCATCAACATGCACGTGTATTTGGCATTTTATCACTTCCCCTACATGACACCATACATTTCATGGTTGAGTAATTTTGACCAGCGATTTTAGTGCACAGTAACCAAAATACACATCTGACCAATTTTCATTATTTTCGGCCACATAGTTGAATATTTTTCGCTATTATGCTATTATGCGTTTCTTTTTCCTTTCAGTATATTTCATCGGAAGACTAGTTTGGGTATGCGCAAAACATCCTGAAGAAATAATCAATTCTCTTTGACTGATAAATGTTTTATTTCTATTTGTGAGAGAATTAATATATCCGATCTTTTTAAAGATAATAAGACTGTAAGATTTGACTTTAATGCAATGCATTTACAGTGCAAACTTTCAATTTTTCTTTATTTGTGTTTTGAAATAAAAGTTGGAAGGGATTTTTTTGAATTCAAATTAAATTAAGTAAAATCTGAATGGATTTTATTTAAATGACTATTCTTGATATACAGTTGTTCTTTTTCATATGAATCTGAATTAACAATCCAGCAATTATGACAGAGTTAAGTATTGATCTTTTTTTCTATTTGAAATGAAATGACCAATTAGCATTTGCCAAAAATATACTGCACTGTTCTGCAAAAAAAAAAAATGCTACATCTTGTAGCGCCTGACAAATTATTTATTTTATTGAATAAATTGTTGTTGAACTTTTTTTTTTTCTAATAACGTAAATGAATTAAAAATATGATATTTTAAATTACCGGTAGTGTTTTGAAAAAAAAAGTTTTTTCTTAAATAAAGACTGGATGAAATATTTTTAATTATTCATTTTTTAATAAATATACACAGAAGCACTGTGCAACACAAGTATGAGTGTTCTCTTTGATACAAATCTCAAATTACAGTCTCCAGTATTTATGTTTTTTGTAAAAGAATCTTGGTCGAAAAAATACGTAATAATAATTTTTATATACAGAAAGCCACTAATTTGGGTAAAATTAAAAAAAACATGTTATCAAGATGAAGAAATGAACAAAAAATGAAATCCTCTTTTAGCTGACTTGTTTCATAGTTTTATTTTATTTGCAACATATTAATGTGTGACTTCTTATATGTCAGTCACCAAAATGTAGAATTTATTATTTTTGTTTACTACATTTAAAGAAACTTATATTGCACTTTCAGCACACAATTTTTGAAACTGTCAATCAAAGATTCAGGAAATGTGTGCTGTGTAATTTTGTTTTACATTATTTTTTTTAATTGTCCAGTTTTTCAATGAAACAAGTTCAAAACAAAAACGTTTTAGTATTTTCTTTTCTTTTTTATATATATCATGCTAATAAATTACGGGTCAATTACATATAATAAAATGTATGATTCTCTTAAATAAAGATATCAGTGCAGTGCTGCAATGCATCTCATTAAAGTAACTTGCTTGACAAATTATCTAATCATAATAAACTTAGTTGTTTTTTTGTAAGAATTAAAAATATATTGGTGTATCATTATAAAGTCTATGAAATATTAAAATTCATTTTTTAATAAATATACAGTATGAGTTTCTCTTTCATACAAATCTCAACTGACAGACTCCAGCATTAATGTCGGAGAGCAATTATGTACTGATAATTTTTTATCGAAACAATTGGGTAAGCGAAAAACATTGTGAAGAAATGAAGAATTTGGAACAAATTTTTAGCAGCAAGAGTAAATTATATATAAAGGGTGACTGCATGCTTATAGCTAGCTAGCTGTACTTGTTAAAATACAAATAACTGCACCATACTACATCTGCTGCAATTCAGTGCAATAACATGTGTAAGTGACTCTCTGTGTTATATATATAAATTACCTTGTAAAAAAAAGGTTTTTCTTAAATTTGACTAAACATTTTTTATAATAAATATACGTTTTGTTCTCTTTGTTCAAATCTCAATAATTTGATTAATGTCGGAGGACTTTGTTATGTACTGATAATTTTCTATCGAACGACTAATTTGGGTACAAAAACATTATGAAAATTTTGGAACATATTTTTAGCAGCAAGAGTAAATTGTATATAAAGGATGACTTTGGAGGGTGGATGGTGGGGAATGTTTATAAACTCTTGACTAGTTGTGCTATGTTGAAATACAAGTGCACCACACTGCACTCTGCTACAATTGAGTGCAATACATTGTACTGCCTAGCCAATCAAAATAAACTTTGTTGTCATTGAATTAAAAATATCATTAAAAACTTTTTTATTTCATTTAGTGTATTGAAAAAAAAAGTAAAAACAAACAAACTGGATGAATTATTTTATTCACATTCTACTAATGACTGTTCTCTTTCATATAAATCTCAATTAACAATCCAAAAACTTTATGTCGAAGAGCTTTTTCGACAAAGTTACGCATTGATAATGTATTATCGAAGGACTAGTTTAGGTATGCGAAAAACATCCTGAAGAAATGATCAATCCTCTTTGACTGATAAATGTTTTATTTCTATTTGTGAGAGAATTAATATATCTGATCTTTTTAAAGATAATAAGATTGTAAGAATTTGACTTTAATGCAATGCATTTACAGTGCAAACTTTCAATTTTTCTTAATTTGTGTTTTGAAATAAAAGTTGCAAGGGATTTTTTTTTAATTCAAATTAAAGTAAGTAAAATCTGAATGGATTTTATTTAAATCACTTTTCTTGATATACAATTGTTCTTTTTCATATGAATCTGAATTAACAATCCAGCAATTATAACAAAAGACATGTTGACAGAATTAAGTATTGATCTTTTTTCTATTTGAAATCAAATGACCAATTAGCATTTGCCAAAAATATACTGCACTGTTCTGCAAAAAAAAAAATGCTACATCTTGTAGTGCCTCACAAATTACATGTATCTATTCATAATAAACTTAGTTGTTTTTTTTGTAAGTGAATTAAAAATATGAAATTTTAAATTATCGTTAGTGTTTTGAAAAAAAATTTTTTTTTCTTAAATAAAGACTGGATGAAATATTTTTAATTATTCATTTTTTAATAAACATACAGTATGAGTGTTCTATTTCGTACAAATCTCAACTTACAGTCTTCAGCATTTATGTGTTATGCGGAGGACACTTAGGGTTTTCACAAAGTTATGTACTGATAATTTTTTATCGAATGACTAATTTGGGTAAGAAAAAATATCATTCTGAAGAAATGAACAATATATACCGCTTTGACTGGTGAGTAATTTTATTTTTATTTGCAAGCATATTAATGCTTTTTATATAAAAAATGAGAATTTACCTACACTTATATTGCACTGCACTACAATCTTATGTCAATCAAAGATTCATAAGTCCAATTTTGTTTTACATTATTTTTTTTAATTGAAAATGAAGTTGAAACAAAAACGTTTTAGTATTTCTTTTCTTTTTTTTTTTTAAAGGGTCAGACAGGATTCTCTTAAATAAAGATATCAGTGCAGTGCTGCAATGCATCTCATTGTAATTGCTTGACGTACTGTCTACTTGTAAGAAAAACATATTTGGTGTATCATTATAAAGTCTACCATTAAAATCAATAAGAATTTTTCTGCCTATAATAAAATGACTGACGAGTGAGCAATTTGATGTAATTGATAAAACAAAGCGCCCATTGTAGAACAATCAAAGGCACTTCTCAATACTGCATGCTTATAGCCAGCTAGCAGTACTTGTTTAGTGAGAAAAATATACTCTACATGGAAGACCAAAAAGTCTAAACATGTGTGAGTGACTCTCTTTTTTATATATATACAGTTGTAATTCCTTAGTTTTGCCTAAACATTTGCATAATCGTTTTGTCTACGTTGTTCAAAGGGGCATAATTTGATTATCGAACTTTGTAAGAAACTTACATTATGCAAATTTTGGAACATATTTTTAGCAGCAAGAGTAAATTGTATATAAAGGGTGACTTTGGAGGGTGGATGGTGGGGAATGTTTCTAAACCCTTGACTAGTTGTGCTTGTTGAACTACAAGTATAACTGCACCACACTGCACTCTGCTGCAATTCAGTGCAATACACTGTACTGCCTAGCCAATCAAAATAAACTTAGTCAATTTGTTGTCATTGAATTAAAAATATCATTAAAAAACTGTTTTATTTCATTTAGTGTATTGAAAAAAAAAGTAAAAACAAACAAACTGGATGAACTATTTCATTCACATTTTACTAATGACTGTTCTCTTTCATATAAATTTCAATTAATAATCCAAAAACTTTATGCCGAAGAGCTTTTTCGACAAAGTTACGCATTGATAATATATTATCGAAGGACTAGTTTGGATATGCGAAAAACATCCTGAAGAAATGATCAATCCTCTTTGACTGATAAATGTTTTATTTCTATTTGTGAGAGAATTAATATATCTGATCTTTTTAAAGATAATAAGATTGTAAGAATTTGACTTTAATGCAATGCATTTACAGTGCAAACTTTCAATTTTTCTTAATTTGTGTTTTGAAATAAAAGTTGCAAGGGATTTTTTTGAATTCAAATTAAATTAAGTAAAATCTGAATGGATTTTATTTAAATCACTTTTCTTGATATACAATTGTTCTTTTTCATATGAATCTGAATTAATAATCCAGCAATTATGATAAAAGACATGTTGACACAGTTAGTATTGATCTTTTTTTCTATTTGAAATCAAATGACCAATTAGCATTTGCCAAAAATATACTGCACTGTTCTGCAAAAAAAAAAAAAAAAAAATTCTACATCTTGTAGTGCCTGACAAATTATCTATTCATAATAAATTTAGTTGGTTTTTTTGTAAGTGAATTAAAAATATGATATTTTAAATTAGTGTTTTGAAAAATTTTTTTTTTCTTAAATAAAGACTGGATGAAATATTTTTAATTATTCATTTTTTAAAGAAAAATATACAGTATGAGTGTTCTCTTTCGTAAAAATCTCAACTTACAGTCTGCAGCATTTATGTCGGAGGACTCTTTCGACAAAGTTACGTACTGATAATTTTTTATGGAACGACTAATTCGCACTCTGCTGCAATTCAGTGTAATACATTGTACTGCTTAGCCAATCAAAATAAACTTACTCAATTTGTTGTCATTGAATTGAAAATATCATTAAAAACTTTTTTATTTCATTTAGTGTATTGAAAAAAAGTAAAAACAAACAAACTGGATGAACTATTTTATTCACATTTTACTAATGATTGTTCTCTTTCATATAAATCTCAATTAACAATCCAAAAACTTTATGTCAAAGAGCTTTTTCAACAAAGTTATGCATTGATAATATATTATCGAAGGACTAGTTTGGGTATGCGCAAAACATCCTGAAGAAAATCAAATGATCAATCCTCTTTGACTGATAAATGTTTTTTTTCTATTTGTGAGAGAATTAATATACCGGGGTATCTGATCTTTTTAAAGCTAATAAGATTGTAATAATTTGACTTTAATGCAGTGCATTTACAGTGCATTTTACCGGTACTTTCAATGTTTCTTAATTTGTGTTTTGAAATAAAAGTTGGTAGGGATTTTTTTGAATTCAAATTAAATTAAGTAAAATCTGAATGGATTTTATTTAAATCACTTTTTTTGACTAGTTGTGCTTGTTGAAATACAAGTATAACTGCACCATATTTCACTCTGCTGCAATTCAATGCAATACATTGTACTGCCTAGCCAATCAAAATAAACTTAGTCAATTTGTTGTCATTGAATTAAAAATATCATTAAAAACTTTTTTATTTCATTTAGTGTATTGAGAAAAAAGTAAAAACAAACAAACTGGATGAATTATTTTATTCACATTTTACTAATGACTGTTCTCTTTCATATAAATCTCAATTAACAATCCAAAAACTTTATGCCGAAGAGCTTTTTCGACAAAGTTACGCATTGATAATGTATTATCGAAGGACTAGTTTGGGTATGCGAAAAACATCCTGAAGAAATTATCAATCCTCTTTGACTGATAAATGTTTTATTTCTATTTGTGAGAGAATTAATATATCTGATCTTTTTAAAGATAATAAGATTGTAAGAATTTGACTTTAATGCAATGCATTTACAGTGCAAACTTTCAATTTTTCTTAATTTGTGTTTTGAAATAAAAGTTGCAAGGGATTTTTTTTTAATTCAAATTAAAGTAAGTAAAATCTGAATGGATTTTATTTAAATCACTTTTCTTGATATACAATTGTTCTTTTTCATATGCATCTGAATTAACAATCCAGCAATTATAACAAAAGACATGTTGACAGAATTAAGTATTGATCTTTTTTCTATTTGAAATCAAATGACCAATTAGCATTTGCCAAAAATATACTGCACTGTTCTGCAAAAAAAAATGCTACATCTTGTAGTGCCTCACAAATTATCTATTCATAATAAACTTAGTTGTTTTTTTTGTAAGTGAATTAAAAATATGAAATTTTAAATTATCGGTAGTGTTTTGAAAAAAATTTTTTTTTTCTTAAATAAAGACTGGATGAAATATTTTTAATTATTCATTTTTTAATAAATATACAGTATGAGTGTTCTCTTTCGTACAAATCTCAACTTACAGTCTTCAGCATTTATGTCGGAGGACACTTTCGACAAAGTTATGTACTGATAATTTTTTATCGAATGACTAATTTGGGTAAGCGAAAAACATTCTGAAGAAATGAACAATCC
The DNA here is from genome assembly GCF_032062105.1 of Saccostrea cuccullata. Classification (NCBI taxonomy): domain Eukaryota; kingdom Metazoa; phylum Mollusca; class Bivalvia; order Ostreida; family Ostreidae; genus Saccostrea; species Saccostrea cuccullata. Next base: position 23,738 of record NW_026927670.1, on the reverse strand, counting down.
GCTTTGACTGGTGAGTAATTTTATTTTTATTTGCAAGCATATTAATGCTTCTTATCTGAATGAGAATTTACCTACACTTATATTGCACTGCACTACAATGTTATGTCAATCAAAGATTCATAAGTCCAATTTTGTTTTACATGATTTTTTTAATTGAAAATGAAGTTGAAACAAAAACGTTTTTAGTATTTATTTTCTTTAAAAAAAAAAAAATAGGGTCAGACAGGATTCTCGTAAATATAAATATCAGTGCAGTGCTGCAATGCATCTCATTGTAATTGCTTGACGTACTGTCTACTTAAAACATATTTGGTGTATCATTATGAAGTTTACCATTAAAATCAACAAGAGTTTTTCTGCCTGACTGACTGACGAGTGAGCAATTTGAGATTCAATCAAACAAAGCGCCCATTGTAGAACAATCAAAGGCACTTCTCAATACTGCATGCTTATAGCCAGCTAGCAGTACTTGTTTAGTGAGAAAAACTCACTCTACATGGAAGACCAGTCTAAACATGTGTGAGTGACTCTCTTGTCTTATATAGTATGCAAGCTTGTAATTCCTTAGTTTTGCCTAAACATTTGCATAATCGTTTTGTCTACGTTGTTCAAAGGGGCATAATTTGATTATCGAACTTTGTAAGAAACTTACATTATGCAAATTTTGGAACAAATTTTTAGCAGCAAGAGTTAATTGTATATAAAGGGTGGCTTTGGAGGGTGGATGGTGGGGAATGTTTCCAAACCCTTGACTAGTTGTGCTTGTTAAAATACAGGTTTAACTGCACCATACTGCACTCTGCTGCAATTCAGTGCAATACATTGTACTGCCTAGCCAATCAAAATAAACTGAGTCAATTTGTTGTCATTGAATTAAAAATATCATTAAAAACTTTTTTATTTCATTTAGTTTATTGAAAAAAAAAGTAAAAACAAACAAACTGGATGAACTATTTATTCACATTTTACTAATGACTGTTCTCTTTCATATAAATTTCAATTAATAATCCAAAAACTTTATGTCGAAGAGCTTCTTCGACAAAGTTACGCATTGATATTATATTATCGAAGGACTAGTTTGGGTATGCGCAAAACATCCTGAAGAAATGATCAAATCCTCTGTGACTGATAAATGTTTTATTTCTATTTGTGAGAGAATTAATATATTTGATCTTTTTAAAGATAAGAAGATTGTAGGAATTTGACTTTAATGCAATGCAGTTACAATGCATTTTACCGGTACTTTCAATTTTTCTTAATTTGTATTTTAAAAAGAAAGTTGGTGGGGATTTTTTTGAATTCAAATTAAATTAAGTAAAATCTGAATGAATTTTATTTAAATCACTTTTCTTAATATACAATTGTTCTTTTTCATATGAATCTGAATTAACAATCCAGCAATTATGACAAAAGACATGTTGACAGAGTTAAGTATTGATCTTTTTTTCTTTTCGAAATCAAATGACCAGTTAGCATTTGCCAAAAACAAACTGCACTGTTCTGCAAAAAAATGCTACATCTTGTAGATTAGACAAATTATCTAATCATGATAAACTTAGTTGGTTTTTTTGTAAGTGAATTAAAAATATGATATTTTAAAGGTACTTGGACACAGATTTGAAGTTAATATTTTCTGTAAAATATCACTAATTATATATTTTAATAGCATTTCACACAAAAATTAATTAAAAATCTTATTTCATTCAAAAGTTATTAAAACTTCAAATTTTTTGGCGGGTTTGATTGACACATCCTCGCACTTTCACATATTTTAACTTTATTCTTAATCCTTCAAAAAAGTGGCAATCTTGTTGTGTATTAATGAGAAATATTAAAACTTTAATTCAGAAAAATAATTTTATTCAGAGTAGAAATGTTAGAAAGCAAAACACCTTCACAAGTATCGTCATTCCGAGGTAAGTCGTGTGTTCAAATCGATCACACTCGTGTTATGTACACAGTTTTTGTAAACAAGGCTGGTTTTTTTGTTGATGTTTAGATTTAACCGTGAATTGTAAAAATATATTGTGTGTTTGTTTTGCTTTCGATTTTAAATTATTATAGTGTTTTGAAAAAAAATTAAAATTTTTTGCAAGGATGTATCAATAAACCCGACTTTGAAGTTTTAATAACTTTTAAATGAAATATTTTTAATTAATATTTGTTTTTTATATAATTCGAAAAATTTAACTTCAAATCTGTGTCCAAGTACCTTTAAATTAGTGTTTTGAAAAAAAAAGTTTTTTCTTAAATAAAGACTGGATGAAATATTTTTAATTATTCATTTTCTAATGAATATACAGTATGACTGTTCTCTTTCATACAAATCTCAACTTACAGTCTCCAGCATTTATGTCGGAGGACTCTTTCGACAAAGTTACGTACTGATAATTTTTTATCGAACGACTAATTTGCACTCTGCTGTAATTTAGTGTAATACATTGTACTGCCAAGCCAATCAAAATAAACTTACTCAATTTGTTGTCATTGAATGAAAAATATCCTTCTAAACTTTTTTATTTCATCTAGTGAATTGCAAAAAAAGTTAATATAACAAACTGGACGAACTATTTTATTCACATTTTAACTGTTCTCTTTCATATAAATCTCAATTAACAATCAAACAATTATGATAAAGAGTTTTTCCCGACAAAATTTCTCATTGATGATTTTATCAAAGGACTAGTTAGGGCATGCGCAAAACATTCTGATCACTCCTCTTTGACTGAAAAAGTTTTTTTTTAAATTTGTGAGAGAATTAATATTTCTTATCTTTATAAAGATAATGAGATGATAAGATAATAGGAATTTGACTACACTTTAATGCAATGCATTTACAGTGCAAACTTTAATTTTTCGTATTTTTGTTTTGAAATCAAAGTTGGGTGGGCGTTTATTGAATTCAAATTAAATTAATTAAAATCTGAATGGATTTTATTTAAATCACATTTTCTGCATTTTTTTAATGCATTTAGTGTGCAAATTTTAAATTGTTCTTATTTTGTGTTTTGAAATAAAAGTTGGATGGCATTTTATTGAATTCAAATTAAATTAATTAAAATCTGAATGGATTTTATTTAAATCAAATTTTCTAGTTATTATAATAAAAGACATGTTGACAAAGTTACGTATTGCAGATTTTGTCCTATACCCGGCACTTAGGGCCATTGAGAAGAGAGAGATCTTTTTCGTTTCAGCACCTTTCATGCGCGGATTTTTTTCCCAGGGTGTGGACCCCCCCCCCCCCCTTCCGTGCATTAAAAAAATTATTTATTGCAGGGATTGAGGGGTGGATCTCATTCAAGAACCCATTTTCTATTTTCCTCGGAGGGGGGTCTTACTCAAGATTTAGTAGTTTTGGAAAAATTTTTGAGATAAAATCCTAATCTGCCGACATTAAGCACTCGATATATGCTTATTCAGATTTCTTTCACATAAAATATATTTAACAGATGGCTGCAACAAGATAGTTTATCCTTGGAAGTTCAACACTTGCAAATATAGCTTGGAATGGGATGGGTTTGAGGGCCGCATTTCATTTTTAGAGTTTTGCATTGCATCCGAAATTTTTGTTTCTATTTTCCATATTTTTTATTTTCAATTCCGACATTTATTTTTTTTTCCGGATTTTTTTCTTTTTTTTCGAAAGTACCTTTTGTCAATTAAATGTTTACCGAGTAGGTGGAAATAGATATTTAACAGGATATAACTAGTGCCGGTACATTTATATCAAACCACATTTTACAAATATAGCATTACGATACAATGAAAATGTATGCATGCTAGCCGCACTAGGTAAAGTTTAAAGTTTGAATGTGTTAAATGAGCATGCAATTTTTATTCAGCAATTTTTTTGGTCTATTGAATTATAAGTCATTGACTGCACTAAACAATTCCTCAACGATGATACGTAAATATTGATTTATATTATCAACTGTGTTTCGACGAACTGAAATGAAAACCGAAAGAGAATATGGACCATCTTAGGGTTTATATCAGTGGTGCGCACAGCACGGGCAAGACTACAATTATACAGGACCTCTGCCCCCACCTCCCAGGGGTAAGGGTAGAAAAGGAAACAGCCAGACGAATCATAGAAACACACGGCTGGCAAAGAACGGACTTTCATCCAGAGCGTTATCCTCAAGTTTTTGAACAATTGAACACCGAAATTCTTTTAGCTAATATCAAAATTGAAAAGGACAACTTCCTTGGAAAAAGAGGTTTGTAGCTTGACTAAGCTTGCGTGGATCTAGAGGGTGGGGGTACGGATCGACTCTTCTGAAATTCGCGGTTATTGAATTTAAAAGAGTAAAGGACAACTAAAAATAACCTTTGAACCCCCTCAACAGAAAACGCAGACCCCTGTTAAACTAGAGGTACTGTAAGCTTTGAGTTCACTCAATACCTCTGGTATTATTAGTTACATAGTCTTTTAGTGACAGGGTATGGGATGATACCTGGTTAGTAAATTTCAAACCTGGCGAGGCGGTACCCATCTCTTATACGCAACTCCTCTTATATCATTAAATGAAATTAATTTAATTAGACTTTTACAGAATATTTTATACATAGTGCAATTGAGCACCTCCTGTTTTACTTTTTGATCAGAAGCACACGAGGGTTGTCCGTAAAGTTCATGGACAAGCTAAAATGTAATAAAAGTTGTGTCATTGATATTTATTATTGGCATATTTCTAATCCTTTACTAAATGTGAATTGAAATAAGTAAAATTTTATTCAATTTCAAATGTTTAATTATAATTATGTCTTCATAATGAGTCTTGAAATGGAGACCCGGAGCACCGCAAAATTTCAATTAAAAAACTTATTTACCACTTTATAAATTTCATTTGTATTTTATAAAATTGTGGGGAAATCTGGAAAAATTCAAATTTTGAGGTTGACAGAAGTTGTCACGTCAAACCTGCAAAATTGGAACGTTCAAGGTTTCAAAATGGCTGAGCAATCAATGTTACAGTGTAGAACATAACACAGGATCGGATTTGTTAAAAAAAAGAAACGTTTTTGGAATAAGTGGAGCATGCGCGCAGTGAACAGTGATTGATTGATTGATTGTATACTGTTTAACGTCCCTCTCCAGAATATTTAACTGATATGGAGACGTCACCATTGCCGGTGAAGGGCTGCAAATTTGGGCCTATGCTCGGCACTCAGGGCCATTGAGCAGGGAGGGGTCTTTATCGTGCCACACCTGCTGTGACACGGGGCCTCGGTTTATACGGTCTCATCCGAAGGACCGCCCCATTTAGTCGCCTTTTACGACAAGCAAGGGGGTACTGAGGACCTATTCCAACCCGGATCCTCACGGGATGTGAACAGTGATAAAATTCTGCGTAAACATCGGGAAAATACCTACAGAGACCAATACATTCCGTAAACAAAGTACAAAGTAAAAGAAGTCGTTTACTAGTATTTAAGTGGCATATAATATTTCAGACTGAAAGAACAGTTTACAGGATGACATGCGTGAATGAAAACCATCATTCCGAGATTGCAGTGCTGTAAAAAAATGAATTTCGTAACGTGATCACGACTTTGCTGTATTTCCTTAAATGAAATCGTCTTTACACGGACAGAGGTTGGGTGATAGCAGGATATGAGACAGGCATTGTTAAATATTATTCTATGAATGAAACCTGAACATTTTGTGCACATTTTTAAGCCTGGTTAAAACGACATAAGAAATGTATTGAGTTAAACGATGACTATGTTGAGAAAAGTTACATGTGTTTGTAATTAGTCTTTGACGTCGAGTAACGTCAACAATTTTTGTTTTAATGTTCGGGTATGAGTGTGTGTGTGTGTGTGTGTGTGTGAGGGTGTGTGTGTGTGTGTGTGTTTTGTATCTGATAAAAATATAACTTTTTGTGCTTTCTTCCTGTTGAAAACTTGCATATTTAAAAAATGAAACTTGAATTTAATGAAAATAATAGTTTCATATATTTTGTTAAAGCTGACATGAATTCTTAAAAACGCAACTTTTTCATCTATGTACGACTTGTTTCATACCAACTATAGCCTATTCCGCCATATTTCTTTCAGATACCTTGTCTTATTGTAACGATATATACCCCAATGCCTTCGTTACACTTGAATGATTTTTTGGCTTGGCTATCGACTCGTGCACATCTCTGATGGTAAAACATTTGAGAACACATAGGTTGATAAAAACATTTTAAAACCACAAGAAACAACATAATAATCATATTTCTGAATAATTACTGATTTGAATCAAATGTAATTAAAATAAAAAAAAAAAAAAAGAAAATGCAAGTTTGAAAGAAAGATTTAGTTGCACGAGTACGCATTTTTACACTGCGCCAATTTATGCAGAATAAACATGAAATAAAAAGTACTAAAATCCGTAAACACACTTTGAAATTATTATCATTATATCCCCCGCTTGAAAAGTGGGAGGGTATATAGTGATCGGGATTTCCGTCCTTCCGTCTGTCCGTTGTCGCATAATATTTGGTCCGCCTCGTTTAAAGGTCCGGCCGGACCTAATACGATAACATATTTGGTCCGCCTTTTATAAGAAAAGGTCCGGCCCGTATAAGAAAAGGTCCCCCTACGTTTTGAGGTCCGGGTGGTGCAAAATGTTTTAATCTTGACTTTAACATATAAAATTAAAGAAAGTTAGTTTATACTATATGATAAGAAGGATTTACACTGTTGTGTTTTATTTTTTGTACAACATACATGTATCTCTAGACAAGAATCTACTCGTTAAGTGTGCTTTAAGCAATGCCGTTTAGGACCATGATTTCTTAAAAAACAACGCCACAATTATTACGCAAGTGTTTGTTTTTCCTTAGAATTTGCTTTGTGTGAATTAGTATACGATTAAAGGTGTGAAATCTGTCGGTGTGTATGGCTTATAAAACAATGGGGGTGTGACGTATTTGTTTACCTGACAGGTATCCACAGGTAGAGCCCGCGGCAGATGGCGCTGTCATTCAATGGTCGGTGAACCTTATGGTCATGTGTTAGCTTTACATATCAATTTAAATTTCTAATAATTTGTAATAAATCATGCTAAGGAACAAAATATTCATGCGTACACTTCAAAACTGCGACATTTATAATAATTATAATCATATTTTAGCCTTTATTTGAATATTTAAAGCTAAATATGGCGTATCTGAGTTAAAAATTAAAAATAGTAGATTAAGCGTATATTTACATGAAATTAAATATTTATACTCAAATTAAAATTTTCACCGATATTGAATTTAAATATCCCCACGTTTCTATTAGTTAAATTCAAACTAATTGGATTAAAATTGTGTCTGATATTTAAATTCCGAGTCGAGAAGAATCGGTCATTGTTTTAAATATCTAAATATAAAACATAATTAATTTTAATTTCGGTAATAGAAAATTTTAAAGAATAAATTATAGACTGTTTAGTAAATAAAATGTCTTAGACATAAGTTCGGGGCAGTATTTGGCTTTTAATTTAGCGAACATTAAATGTGAGGAAAAAATTGCATGCTCATTATTTGTAGTCTGTTAACTAGACTTGGTGCTTCATGTACAGATGTATTATACAGAATTTTTATATCAAAACTGTGTTTAATGATTTTTTCAAAATTCCTTTTCTACGTACAAAAAGTTAAAATTAAGAGAATATGAACCCACCAAAATTTGTGTATGATCACAAGTACTGTTTTTGTGGTTTAATTTACTAAGGGTGTGATATTGACGTCACAATAGCCGTATCAGCCCTGCAGGGCTGATATGGATTTGCAGGGCTGATATAGGGTATCAGCAGGGCTGATACGGCTATTGTGACGTCAGCTATATCGCATATGCAAAAAAACTGTATTTATTACTAAGTATGTAATAAATGATTGTAATGTTCAGTTAAAGACTAAAGCAGCTCACTCTATATGGAAAACATATATATACACCAGGGGATTGTTTTACAAAAGAACTTACGACTCAGACCAAAAACTTAAGCTGATTGTATACTTTTATATAATTAATGATTCTTTTTGAAATAGCTGCATGAAAATATCGTGTTAAATTCTTTTTTAAAAGATTAAAACAATTATCAAAAGTTATGAGCAGATTGGAAGGTCTAAGTTTGTTTGTTTGTTTGTTTGTTTGTTTTTTTTTTGTTTTTTTTTTTTGTAAAACGGGCCCCAGAATTATAGATAAGCTGCTTGGATCTAATTTATTCTTATACAAATACATGTACTCCTCATCCTTGTCATATCGATTAGCATAATACATATAAATATAAAGAAAAATAGAAATTATTACACTTTTTATTATGACTGTTGCAGAATGCGGGATAATCTTGTATTGCAAGAGCGGTTAACCGTAACTGTAAATTATTTTCAATTGTAACCGAAATTTTTTTTCTATTATAACCGACTTGAAGGTTTCTGTGAAAAGTTGTTTGTAATTATTTATCTCACACCTGTATGAAAAGAATAAGCCTGAGGGAAAAAGTTTTTATAAGTTTTTGTCCATATACTCAAAAATAGAAGAAAAAAAATAAAGCATACATGTGTTTACAGTTGGATCCAGCATTGCATCACTCTCTTCATATATTGTGTATCAAGTATTTTTAAATTTTGAATCTCTGCAGACGACCCTCCCCCAACCTCACCCCACCCCGCAACAGTACCCAGAAATAGTCATAGCGCATTTGATAGGCATTTGATAGCTTACAGTACTAGTGATTTTTTTAATTACATTGCTTAACCTAAATTTTGTCATAAAATCTTAGTTTATATATGCATAAAACCAAATCACACAATAATGATATGCCAATGTTAATAGTTCCCTCATATGACCAATATAAAATATATCCAGTTTGTATGGAATACCCCCCGGTATATAATGAATATTCAGGTATCCACCTAACGCTGACAAACTATTGTCAAAGATCACTCTTAACCAGAAAAAACAACTTTTGAATAATTTTATTTAGATATTAGATAATTTTGGATAAAGGTGGTCTTTGGTCTTTGCAAAGGAAATTTTATTCAGGGGTTATTTTCGTATCGCAATTAAGAATCAGAGAAAGGGAAATGACGGACCTTAAAGCGCAGCATATCCCTATAAGGTATTTCAGATATCTGTATGTCATAAAGGACAAATTTTCTATTTTCGTAGCTTAAAAAACTAGAGAAAGAAACAGGGCGGACCTTAAAACGCAGTTATCAGAAAAGGTCCGCCCTCTGTATTTCAGATATCATCATGTTTTATAGGGTAAATTCTGGGCAGAGTTTATTTTCGTAGCTTAAAAAACTAGAGAAAGAAAGAGGGCAGACCTTAAAACGCAGTTATCAGAAAAGTTCCGCCTTCTGTATTTCAGATATCTTCATGTCATTTATGATAATTTTTGAACAGGATTTATTTTTGAAGCTCAAAAACCTAGAGACAGGGACAGGGTGGACCTTATAGCGAAGTTATCAGAAAAGGCAAGCCCTCTGTATTTCAGATATCTTTATGTTTTAGAGGGAAATTTTTGAACAGGGTTGATTTTTGTAGCTTAAAAAATAGAGAAAGAGACAGGACAGACCTTAAAACGCAGTTATCAGAAAGGTCCGCCCTCTGTATTTCAGATATCTTCATGTTTTCTAGGGTAATTTTGGACAGGTTTTATTTTCGTAGCTGAAAAAAACTAGAGAAAGAGACAGGGCGGACCTTAAAACGCAGTTATCAGAAAAGGTCCGCCCTCTGTATTTCAGATATCTTCATGTTTTATAGGGAAATTTTTTAACAGGGTTTATTTTCTTAGCTTAAAAAACTAGAGAAAGAGACAGGGCGGACCTTAAAACGCAGTTATCAGAAAAGGTCCGCCCTCTTTATTTCAAATATCTTTATGTTTTAGAGGGTAATTTTTGGATATGGTTTATTTTCGTAGCTTAAAAAACAAGAGAAAGAGACAGGGCGGACCTTAAAACGCAGTTATCAGAAAAGGTCCGCCCTCTGTATTTCAGATATCTTCATGTTTTATAGGGAAATTTTTTAACAGGGTTTATTTTCGTAGCTTAAAAAACTAGAGAAAGAGACAGGGCGGACCTTAAAACGCAGTTATCAGAAAAGGTCCGCCCTCTGTATTTCAGATATCATCATGTTTGTAGGGAAATTTTTGAACTGGGTTGATTTTCGTAGCTTAAAAAACTAGAGAAAGAGACAGGGCGGACCTTAAAACGCAGTTATCAGAAAAGGTCCGCCCTCTGTATTTCAGATATCATCATGTTTGTAGGGAAATTTTTGAACTGGGTTGATTTTCGTAGCTTAAAAAACTAGAGAAAGAGACAGGGCGGACCTTAAAACGCAGTTATCAGAAAAGGTCCGCCCTCTGTATTTCAGATATCATCATGTTTGTAGGGAAATTTTTGAACTGGGTTGATTTTCGTAGCTTAAAAAACTAGAGAAAGAGACAGGGCGGACCTTAAAACGCAGTTATCAGAAAAGGTCCGCCCTCTGTATTTCAGATATCATCATGTTTGTAGGGAAATTTTTGAACTGGGTTGATTTTCGTAGCTTAAAAAACTAGAGAAAGAGACAGGGCGGACCTTAAAACGCAGTTATCAGAAAAGGTCCGCCCTCTGTATTTCAGATATCATCATGTTTGTAGGGAAATTTTTGAACTGGGTTGATTTTCGTAGCTTAAAAAACTAGAGAAAGAGACAGGGCGGACCTTAAAACGCAGTTATCAGAAAAGGTCCGCCCTCTGTATTTCAGATATCATCATGTTTGTAGGGAAATTTTTGAACTGGGTTGATTTTCGTAGCTTAAAAAACTAGAGAAAGAGACAGGGCGGACCTTAAAACGCAGTTATCAGAAAAGGTCCGCCCTCTGTATTTCAGATATCATCATGTTTGTAGGGAAATTTTGGACAGGTTTTATTTTCGTAGCTGAAAAAAACTAGAGAAGAAGACAGGGCGGACCTTAAAACGCAGTTATCAGAAAAGGTCCGCCCTCTGTATTTCAGATATCTTCATGTTTTATAGGGAAATTTTTGATTAATGCACATAAATTTTATAAGAGCCACATGTATATTAAATATGAATAATAAAGGCATTTATAAATCCAGCAATCTATCGACTTTAGTTTGATTTCGCCAATTAATGCACATTACCTTGACCTGGAGTAATATTTTATGGGCCGCATTTCATTCCGGAATTTTCAAAAAAAAAAAATTCATTTCCGACAGTTTTTACATTTCAAAAGTTTTCACCACCGACATTTGTCAAATTCATGTCAATATTTTTTCGGCAATGAAAAAAAAATCATACTTCCGTCATAAATAATATTATATAATACATTTATATATATGCAATACCCTATTAAAAATCTATTTCCATCTTTGTTATATATGTTAACCTTAAAGTGCCATAAAGGTATCTTTTAAAAAATCCAAAAATGTGAAAAAATCCAGCAATCTATCGACTTTAGTTTGATTTCGCCAATTAATGCACATTTACCTTGACCTGGAGTAATATTTTATGGGCCGCATTTCATTCCGGAATTTTCAAAAAAAAAAAAAATTCATTTCCTACAGTTTTTACATTTTAATAGTTTTCACCACCGACATTTGTCAAATTCATGTCTGTATTTTTTCGGCAATGAAAAAAAAATCATACTTCCGTCATAAATGATATTATATAATACATATATATACAATACCCTGTTAAAAATCTATTTCCATCTTTGTTATATATGTTTACCTTAAAGTGCCATAAAGGTATCTTTAAAAAAATCCGAAAATGTGAGAAAAAAAAATACTGTACGAAATGAAAATAAAAATGTCGGATTCCGAAATAATAACAAAAATTGTCGGAAAATGCAATGCAAAATTCAGGAAATGAAATGTAGAGATCTAGTAGATATAATTATTAGCCTTTGAATAGGTAAGAAACAGTGCTAACTTTTAAAAACACAGGGGATATTGTACTTTAGGTTTTCTAAAACGAGACAATTATAGACTAACCCCCAACTGCCCAATCCGCAGGCATGTTGTTTTTACAATAACGGGTGTAGGGTAGTACACCGTGCCATAAGCCCCTGTCACAGTGACCCCCCACTTACATGTATTAATGACAACAATATTAAACGTAAAGAATGACAGATTTTTTAAAATTAATTATATAAAGAAATAATTTTGAATGATGTGAATTTTTTTTGCGAGTGGAAGTCGGACGTTTATCATGTACTTATTGGAAAGAGAGTGCAACTAAATGATTCGTGTTGGACTTACGAACATTCATCTGTTCAATGTTTTACTGATTAATCTGCCAGTAAACAGGCGGTGAAGGTAAATGTTTGTACATTTGTATTCTTGATATTTTTTTTTATATGATAATGTTGATACCAGTGTATTTAAACGACAAAATAAGCATGTCCCATCTTCTCGACAGGAAACTCGATCAATAAATCTATACATTTCTTTAATAAATAAATTATTTATTGTTTACTACATTCTCTGGGAGATTAATACGACTTTATATCCTCAATTAATTTTAAAACAATAGTTTTTCAATTAATATCGAATGAACACAGGCATACAATTTGTATACAATAGGCCGAGGGCGGACCTTTTCTTATAGAGCCAGGCGGACCTAATATGTTATCGTATTAGGTCCGGCCGGACCTTTAAACGAGGCGGACCAAATATTATGCGACACCGTCCGTCTGTACGTCCGTCCGTCTGTTACGCTTTATCTCTTATCCGCAACTCCTCTTATACTACTGAGTGAAATTTAATGAAACTTTCACAGAATCTTTATTATACATTGCCATTGTGCACCTCCTATTTTACTTTTTTATTCGACACGTATGTTAGGTTTTCCATAGCAAAACATGGACATTGCCATTACATGTTTACCTATAGAAGCTTTTGGATCATTTCATAGGACGAGTTATTCCTCTTTACACATTATCGTAAAACAATATATAGCAACACATGGATATTATGGGAGGCGGGGGTATCATTTAGTGAGCTCATTGCTCACAGTACCTCTAGTTTGAATGGAACAAAACAATCAGCGTCTTTGATTTGCAGGTTTTATGCAGACTTTGATGCATGTCGAGAAAACGCGTCGAACGCTGTAAACGTACCCGTACCTGGTAATAAGATCACTGCATCGGTTCGAAGATGTGCACAAGTCAAGTGATATACACCCTGAATTCCATTTACTGAAACATGCATCACAAAAAAGAAATAAACTCCATGAAAACTCAAAAGTAAACAACTTACTCTGTTACTACTCCGTACAGCCTAGCACATCGAAACACTTAGTTCGTGCTGATCAGGTTTTGGCCAGGGAAAATATCACAAGTGGAAAAGCGAAGTTATTATACCCCCCGCTTGAAAAGCGGGAGGGTATATAGTGATCGTTAATTCCGTCCGTCTGTACGTCTGTCCGTCCGTCCGTCCGTCCGTCCGTCTGTCCGTCCGTCCGTCTGTTACGCTTTGGGGTACCCATCTCTTATCCGCAACTCCTCTCATACCACTGAATGAAATTTGATGCAACTTTCACAGAATCTTTATTACATATTGCCATTGTGCACCTCCTATTTTACTTTTTGATCCGACGCATATTTTGGGTTTCCCGGCCACAGGAAAACATGGACTTTTTCACCAGTTATAACCATATGGAAGGCGGGGGGTATCATTTAGTGAGCTCATCGCTCACAGTACCTCTAGTTTGGTATTTGCGCGACTGAAAGTGAGGAGGGAGGGGGCTAAAGTATAATTATAGCGGCTTTATAAGGTATAACTGAAAATTGTCTATCTAGTTCTAAAGAACATTCTATATTATAGTCTGCAGTTGTTTTGCATTTAACCAGAATACAAAATTTTATGTGTACATCTGTACGTTCTTTAACACATACAAAAAAACATTCCCTGCATACTTCTAAAAGTTAGTTACTTCTGAAGATGGTCCAAAAATGGTATAGCTAAAGTTCGCTGGAATCTTCCTTGCATGTTACTTGTGGGCGGTCCGGTTGGGGCCCTTAGCCAGGGTTACCAAGACAAGATAGAATTTGTCCCCATTGTACATGTAATTTAAAAGAACCCGGAGATGAGTTTCATTACATACTAAAGTGCAGCTCGCTACTTTCAGAAAGAATGCTATGCTTAACAGAGAAAAGCATAAAATTTCAGAATGTAATTAATTTTAAACACATTATGAATAACAATAAACACTGTTTTCTGAGAAAATTGTGCTCGAATATAAAGAAAAAAATAAAATATGCCCCCGGCCTAAATTCCCATACATCACATTTCTAGCAACGTACACTTTTTTTGTTTAGTTTCTTATTCACGCATGCTTTATAGATCTACAGTTATGTATAGAATTACCTATATATTTTTGTGGTCTCTGTATACTGTTGTAAAATGGTGAAGAGATTCAAATAAATGATTGAAAAATGATTGGAGGTACACGGAGGAAAGCAAATCCGCGAAAATCTACAGATCTGGCGAACAGAAAGGACAGAGATTTTTTTATTTCTTCAAATCATTAGGCGTATAAATATCTATATTCTATATTACTAAAAAAAACATTTTTTTCTCTCTCTCTCTCTGTATGTGTGTACAAAAATAAGGGGGGTTCCAATCCCTGGAACCCCACCCCACCTCTGGATCCGCCAATGACTTCTATTTTGATCATTCATGTACCACAGAATCCAACTCGTTTATTGTGTATAAAAAAAGTTTAAATCAAGTTATATTAGGTCTATATTTTAAAAAAATAAAGCCAATACACAGTATTTACAATAAAAATATTTGATCCTAATGAAATCCGATCTTTTTCAGAGAGTGTTATGCATTTTTTATTACCACCCCCCCCCCTTTTTTCACGAGAGAATCTCGTCAAAGGATGAATGATTCGTAATGCTGCATGCTATAAAATAAATTTAATGTAGTTAAGCCATGTTTATAAATTTTGTTTACATTTACATATACAGACAAGAGTAATATTTATTTTTGAAAAAAAATTATTTCCATTTTTTCAATCAACCAAAATACCAGTATAAAGCATTCCACCTTTTAAATTTCCCCTGACCAAATAGACTGATGGTCGTGGACCACGTGTGTCCATGTGCTATGTGGTGACATTTTTTTACTGTTCAGTTAGCAATGGATTACATGACTTAAAATTTCAATAAAAGTAAAATACGATATTTCTTTCGACATGTGCACATCCCTGTAACGATAGCAGTATTCAGGTAAATATCTTTATCACTGCGTTCGGTGCGTATTCGCGACCCAGGGTCAGGGGTTCTGGTGTTAAGGTGGGACTCTATTGATCATATGGTGAAATGCATTTATTCTTTGTAAATCTTCTCTGCTTCTATGTATTAAATAAACTAACTAAGTACATAGTTATGATGAGCAAGAGTGCCACTTCCAAAATTGTGAATTTTATGGCCCCAGGGTCAGGGGTTCTGGTGTTAGGGCGGGGCTCTATTGATCATATAGTGAAAATGCATTAATTCTTTGAAGCTGGGTATTAAACAAACTAACTAAGTACATAGTTATGATGAGAAAGAGTGCTTCTTCCAAAATTGTGAATTTTATGGCCCCAGGGTCAGGGGTTTTGGTGTTAGGGCGGGGCTCTATTGATTATATGGTGAAAATACATTTATTCTTTGAAAATCTTCTTCTCTGCTTCTGGGTATTAAATAAACAAACTAAGCCAATAGTTATGATGAGCAAGAGTGCCACTTCCAAAATTGTGAATTTTATGGCCCCAGGGTCTGGGGTTTTGGTGTTAGGGCGGGGCTCTATTGATTATATGGTGAAAATACATTTATTCTTTGAAAATCTTCCTCTCTGCTTCTGGGTATTAAATAAAAAAACTAAGCCAATAGTTATGATGAGCAAGAGTGCCACTTCCAAAATTGTGAATTTTATGGCCCCAGGGTCAGGGGTTCTGGTCTTAGGGCGGGGCTCTATTGATTATATAGTGAAAATGCATTAACTCTTTGAAAATCTTTTCCTTTGATCCTGGGTTTTATGCCAATGATCCAAGTATATATATATATTTATGATGAAGAAAGGTGCAAAATGATTATTTTTTATGCCCCCTGGGTCGGGGGGGGGGGGGGGTTACATAGTCTGAAAATAAATTAATGCTTTGAAATCTGCTCTTTAGTTTTAATCAACCTTTTATGATAAAATTTGCAAAATTTTGAAATATGTTGCCCCTGGGTCAGTGGTTCCTTTGGGGTGAGGTGCACAACTGGTTATGAAGTGGAAGTGCATTTTCTCTTTGTTACTCTGATCTACTTCTGGGTATTAAGTAAATAGAGTAAGCATGCTAAGTTTATAATTATGACAAAATTGTGAATTGTAAATTTCATGGCCTTTGGTTTAAAACATGAACCAATTTTAATTGTTTGAAAGTTGTTACACGATACTCAGGTGACCTATAAGGCCCGTGGGCCTCTTGTTAAGAGTTCATGTCAGCTTTAATGTTTGTCAGTAATTATCAACGTTGTCAAGAACTTTACTTTCCATAGGAAAATACTGACATTGTCATTTTATCAATAATATTGAAGGGTGCCCATCTCTTATCCTCATCTCCGCCTACATGTACACCTTTTAATGCATTTAATGATACTTTCAGATTCTTTATTACATAATGCCATTGTGCAACTCCTATTTTACTTTTAATCTGACTTACTCGGCACTTCATTTTCAGGTCTTCCAGAGCAAAACATGAACTTTGCCATTATAATCATATGGGAGGTGGGGTTATCATTTAGTGAGCTCATTGCTCACAGTACCTTTAATTTCCATATATTTTGACTCAAATCTGTAATCAGAAATTTATTGGGTTCTGTATTTAGATTTTCTTTGTGACCGGTGTCTAGATCCAATGGCATACACGGAGATGTACCTTGGACCTGAGGCCTTGGAGAGAATCAAACACACAAAAGGACTCCAACAGATGATAGAGAGGTAGTATATATTTAGCTTGATTTGTTCATCCTATTGAAAAGTTTACTCTCGGGTGATCATCTGAAAAAGTGTTCCATCCCTATGCAAGAAATTACACACTCTGGAAGCTTACTTGGAAATTAAAAAAAATGAATTAGATTAATTTTGTTGTTTCCCAATCTTATTTAGGTTACAGTCGTCTGTGATTTTCCTTATTGAACCTCAGCCTGAGTGCATCTCGGATGACAAGGTGAGACTGGTGTCGACATTGGAGGAACTACACACGTATACAACCTACTTAAAAAGACTGTACGACAGTTTGGCCATCCCTTATGTGACCGTAGATATACTAGATCGCAGGGACCGGATGTCCTTCATCCTTCAATGTTTGCAAACCAGAGCACCCATGAAAATTAAATAAAATATTTAAAGCAATAAAAAAGATTTCATGCACATTTACATACCAAGTATTTTTCTCTGTTGTACATGAAGATTACAATGCTATTATTAGCCACCTTTACGAAAATGAAAATACCAATTTGAAAGTACATGTATCTGGAGATTACTTAATTTCATGCCTCGATCAAAACTATGTGATGACAGTTATTGGCACATGAAATTTATATTTTAAAGCGGATTTTTTTTTTTACAAGCCCCACTCCTTTTTCCAATCTTTAACCTGAGGGCTATGACTTGAACAAAACTAACTGTTTACAACATAAGAAGTCTGCTAAAAATGCAGAATATTTTTAGTAGGCCTACACAGTGCTACTCGTACTCTGGGGAATAGAATTTTCCTAAGTATCTGTAGTTTTAGAATTTATAAACTTATTGGATATAATGAATAATGTTTACACCAATTCAAAATTAGCTGTCCCTTTGAGCATGTTAACTGTATGAATTACTGAGACAAAAAATTTAAAGCAATTTTTTTTGAGCCAGTTCAAAATGTTGGAGCAGGTGCCTTGGTGCTAGAACCTGCTGTATATTACTTAAAATAAAAAGCTTAATTACTTTCTTGTACAGAAATAGTTCTTTTATTACATATGCAACAATTTTTGACACAGCAATATTGAGTTTTACAATTTCAGAAATTGTCTGACTTAATTGACAACAAAACAATATACAAAGATGCATTATAATATTCAATGATAATTCTTCATCACAGAGAATGGTCAAGAAAAAGTTACATGTTTGACCAAATGCAGTTCTGTACATCAGAAGCCATATCAATGCAAGTTTTGATATCAACCCTTATCTAGCCAAATGTGTACACCTAGCTTGCAACAGGTTAAATACTGTGAGCTAGCAAGGGTAGAATTTATGATCTAAATTACACTAAATGCAATTTTTTGTTGGCAGAAATTGTGTTAACAGTAGCCATTTAATAAATTTCTACATTCCAGCAAACCATCCCAGCAAACCATATAATAATGAAGTTAACAAGAAATTATTAACTTCACAGTTTGTGCTAAAAACAATATTACATTTGAAATATTTGAGGCAGATTTTGATGTTAATTTCCATTAAAGCCCCCCCCCCCTCCTCCTGGATGTACGTTAGACACAAAGGAAAGATAAACATGCATAATGGGCACTTGATAGTTTTTTTTTTCAGTGTTTCATATTTATGCACTGTCGTTTTGCATATTTAAAAGTAAATATAAGTAATTGTTTAAAACATTATCAAAATTTGGCCACAGTTAAGACAGTTTCTGAAATCAAAAACTTGCTTTTAGTAGAACCTTAATGGGGCAGACTGCCTTAAATTCTAAATGCATTTGGGCAAAAATAATCAGAGCAAACAGTTTAAAATCCTGATCTACAGCATACACGTTTTAAATGACAATTAAAAAAAATTTGTTTAACAGAACTAAAAATGTTTCATCAGCCCTGACATGAACATTTATATGTGACCAAGAAAACAGATGGAAAAAGTCAATAATAAATAAAATACTTTGTCTGACAGAAACATATAATTATGAAAACTCATTTGGACCTTGTCCATGTAGCACTTTAAATACTGTACATGTCACAGATAAAAAAGATAATGCTATGTCACATATAAAACAACAAAGAATCAATTAATTTACGATGTATGCAGGACTCAAAAAAGGAAATTAAATATACAGTGCATTCACAAACATGTAGTCATTAATCAGATCTAAAAAACAAAAAAAAAAGCATGTGCATGCATCACAGAAATGGCTTCATTAGAGTTGCATCAGAAGTGATTATGTGTTATTTAATAGAGTATCAAATACTCAATTCTAATTATTGTATTCTCAAAACTATATAAAACACAACAATTAGCTGAAGTTTCATCAGCATGCAATAAACAATAAAATGTAAAAACATGAGACAATGCCAAGTGTCTGTAAACACAGTACATAAAGGTTTATGAAATAGTTTAATATTCTAATACTGATGCTTTCAAAATACATGTTGTAAAATAAATACCCCAACTTCAGCTAAAATGTAAGTCATATCATCTGAATATATTAAAAGAACCTATGGTTAACAAGCCCAGTCTACACTATATACCTCTTCAACAACTACAGAGGCAAATGGAAGCATATTCTCTATACTGAAATATCACTATTACAAAGAATATCTAATGAAAGCAGGAAAAAGTTTCATCAAACTAGGCTAGATTTCTGAACAATAACATTTTGAGCAAAATTCACAAACACATCAGTATCATTATCCAAAAAAAGTGTTTCTACTTATAAACAGTAGTCCATCAATTAAGTTAGAGTACAGTTGAAGCTGAACACAAAAAAACATAACTCTAGTGGACGGTACATGTACAGTGTAACTGGCAAAATCCCGTGGGGTGACCAGTGTAATAAAGGTTTATGAGGGGTTGATGATGTCATTTCTCTGAATGTGGTGACTCTGATCAAGATTTCCAAATTCAAAACTCATAGTAAGCGGTTGCCTCCTCCGGCGTCCGGCAGGTGCTGAGGCAATCTTGTCATTGAGCGAGAAAGGGGAAAAACCCTCTGAAGGCCTGCAATAAGAGAACAAAATTGTAAAAATAATGCTAGAAACTCGGACAACATTTCCAAAAAAAAAAATTAATCCATGAACAGTGACTTTTTTCCCCTTTTTAATGCATTTTAAATCTTCACAAGAAAAGCAATTACAAGAAAGATGACAGCGAAAATTTTAAGTCTTTATTAGTTCAAATATTTGGTGAATCTAAACGAGCTGACAAGGACATTCATGCAAAAAAAATGTCAATATCTTTGGCAAATAAAAACTGTATTTAAACTACTCAGGACTAATCCTCAAATAAACTACAAATTCTTTAATTTAAACTCAAATTCTTATTTTATTATGATGGATCTCTGAAAATTATATATAGAAATTGAATCCAATTGATTCCAAGTTGTTTATCATTCAGTCCCTATTTTCTTATGTTTTATAAATACTTTTATGAGTGATATATCTGTTTTCAATTCTTCATGTTACCCTACCTATTTACTTGTTAACATTTGCTTTTGATGACACAGCAAATGTTTACTTTAACTAGTACTTACAGCAAATGACCTAATATACCATCTAAGGTAAACTTGTACAACATCCTTCACATACGATTTCAATTCAAATAAAATCTGACAGCACACAGAGAATGCAATATGGTTTTTAAATCATGTCACACAACAAAAAGCCAACACTGTACACATTCAGCAGTGGTTTATATGTACAGTGTATTAATTGGTGTAAGTGTTTGTTAAACTTACCATGGAGAACAATTCACATTCAAAAAAAAAAAATTACGTAAAATTAAAAAATAAACACGCCAAATATGCATTCAAAATATAAATTAAAAAGCTGATTCAAAATATGTATAAAAAACAAATATCTGGGAAAAAGATCTGCCTAATTCCAAAGAGCTCTCCTTAAAACCAAATTTTCATGGAAACCCCAAGAAGATGCTGGGACATTGAGCAGCAATTTTCCATACATGTTACCACAAGGAAATTAAGATTATGACAATTAATTTCACAAAAATTAAGAAAGCAATTTTATCTCTGCACACTTTTATCAAATAGTTGTATTTATATTGTTACTTTCATTTAAAATATGTATGATACACCCCAAAAACCTGTTCATGTTTGGAATATGTTATCAAAGAAATGAGCCCCTCCTCCTGCAATGATTAAATTCTTTCACCCTACCTCTTACAAAGTTATGGATAAGAGGTTTCTGGTATTGACCTTGAACTTGTAAAATTGCTATTGACCTTGCACTTGCAAAATGACTTTAAGTAAAGGTCATAGCATATATCCAAATAATCAAGTATAGGCTTTCAATGTTTCTTTATTGAAAAGATATTATGCCCACAGGCAGATGAACAACATTATACATATCTTTGTTTGCAGGGGATATATAATTACTGAAATATTTGGAATTAGTTTGTAATCTGGCTAAGAAGGAAAACAACTTAAGAATTAAATAGTTTTACGAAAAGATATCTGTAAAGAATGTAGTGAAAATTGCAGCTCAAAGTCCTACCCAAATATCTCCCGAAAAAGCAACACACGTTTTACCACTGGTGTAATATGTATCCCCAATACGTATCAAACAAGTGCATGAGCGGCCATATCCAAGAGGACCTTCCCTTTTTGAAAAAGATCAGAACTTATGACATTTGCAGGAAGCACGACAATACAAAGTGGAAATTGTTTTTGTCAGGATCAATTCAATGGAACAGTTTAGTAAATATGTACTATGTACATGTATTTATTTCTTCCTTCTGGAATTTTCCACTTTGTATATATTTTTCTTATTGAATTTTTACTTGTACCTGTCCCATATCCTCAGAGAGCTGGAATAGGGAATTACTATTAGTCATACTGAGGCAAACTGAATTTTACAAATTAAATTTTATGACCTTAACATGCCTATTTTAAAAATAATGCATGCTGGTTCAACTCTAAATCCTATTAGAATGCTTCTTGTTATAATAAAGATTATGCCTTTGGCAAAACAAAAGGGTTATTTGGGAAGTTAAAACTGCACTGCACAGTTGTAACCTTTTCTGCTTGACACTGCTCCCAGGTCATAACTGAATGAACCCCTTCTTAGTGAAATACTTAATGATGTGCCAAAAATATCAGGCAGTCTGAAAGTGTACAACAAACTCTGTGAAACATATTGAAGTGTTTAAATAAAATTATTATGACATGCTAAAACTGACACTGAAAAATTATATGCATAAATATAAAAATCCTTTTTTAAGCCAGCATGGTGACAAGGATTCTTTATTTTTAATCTTTGTTGAACAAAAGTTGATGGACATGACAAACACTATATGTACTATTCATGCCATGGCATGATGAAGCTAGACCCATAAGTTATTCCAAGTTGAAGCCTCTGCAGAAACCCTGACCTTTTCACTGCCAGAGACAACAGTACCCATTTAAAATATGCAGTTTAATACTTTTCAGATTTGAGGGAATCATATGGTTTCTCAATGGATATTGCATTGTTTTAAAATTGGAACTTTTAAGTAAAACAACAAGATTTGTTTGCTCAACATTGATGCATCCATACGGTAGCTAATATGACAAAGATTATATTTTCTTAAATGCAAGTAAAACTCCAAGGTCAAGGTCAAAAGATAAAAAAAAAATGCTGTAACCCAAAAAGAGGACTTGTCTCAATGAATATATCTGGTATACATTCAAGGCCATGGTCAAAAAGTATACATTAATGGTACCGGGTAATGTTTTGTCACAATAAATATACCAATGGAATATAAAAATTTAACCCTATCAACAACTGTTCAAAAGTTATGACCATGCAGGGTCATTTTTTTCAAAAGTAAGTCAAATGCCAAGGTCAAGATCAAAATTGGTCTAGTCAAAAATAATACCCCTGTGAAAAAAGAAAGTCATACTGTTAAAATTATTCAAATGCTATGCTGGATACATGTATTATTGGCCATAACATTTAAATAGTTGTGGCTTTAATTTTCTTATGATGAGGCATTCCCCTGGGTACCTTCAGTTTGACTCTATGACCTTGATCTTGGCATTGACTGGCATATTATTTGTGCTTGAGCTTTCATATTTCATATTTCACATGTATAATCAGACAATTCCCTTCTTTGGGTATTATTTTTAAACTCTTGACCTTGAACTTTGAGTTTGACTTGTATTTTAGAAACTTAACCTTTGCCAAAAGCTGCGATACAGGGGCAACCATGTTGCACAAATACATCTTTTCTTCTAAATCAAGTGTATAAATTCTGTATAAAATCACTTGGTTTGGAGATAAACTTTCTTGCTTAACATTATACCCCAAAATTATTTTAATATCAGCTAATTCAAGCATTAAATTGCTTCTCCTTTTACAATTTAGGGTACAGTAACATTTACCTCAAAGTTCATTTTTATATGACACAGCTAGAGCTTAATTAATTTAAAAATGTTTATAACATCAAAAAAAATATGATCTGGTGACTAACTGTACAAAACAATTAGCTAAGTTCTGACTAACTGTCCGAAACAATTAGCTGGGTTCAGTCTAAATGTCCGAAACAATTAGTTGGGTTTAGTCTAACTGTCCAAAACAATTAGCTGGGTTCAGTTTGAACACAGGGAACAGTATCAAGTTAAGAAAGTTCTGACAAAGTCTTAAATAACAATATGTTAAAAAATTTAAATCTTTTCTTGGAATATACAAGTATCATCATATTTTGGAAACTAATATTTAAAACACTGGCTAAAATTAAATACATAATTTATATAATAGATAAGCCTGCTAGAGAACATAAA
>NW_026927669.1:0-31888 GCF_032062105.1 Saccostrea cuccullata | reverse complement strand
TTCAGCTGGAGTGAATACTTAGTAAATGACCTTAAAATCTTTCAATACGTTAAACTTTTAAAATTTGACGTACAAAATTGTAAAATATATTTGATTAATTTTGTGAATTATACCAATTAAAATCGGTAAAAGCAAGGTCCAAAAAAGGTTTTTATTGAGAAAAAAACTTTTATCAAAATTATAGAGTTATCATTTTTTGTTTTCTTCAAATAAGTTATGTTTAATGAAATTTCACATAAATATGAGGATTAATCCAAAAGTAATATCACAACTTCGATAAATTAAACGTCTTCTATTCGACGTAAAAAAAAAATATGGTAGCTATATTTATTTTAAATCAAACCTAAAATTTTCTATTTAACATGAATTATACATATATCTATATCGTATCATATATACAAAGTGCGAGTTTGGTAGTCGCCACATCTAAACAACGGGACCTCAGTTTATATGGTCTCATTCGAAGGACCGGTCTCCACGTCTCACGGTGAGATTCGAACCAGAGATGGTAGAATTAACTCCTTACTTCGCGACTCTAGAACAGACACTCTAACCACAGACTGAAGCACAAAGCTTTCAATAAAAAAAGCAATACCTTCATATAATTTTGAACTGGTCATTAAACAGTTATGTAAATTATGCTTTTAAAAATTATTTGGTTGTCTATATTTTTGTGTAAATTACAATGTGTTTGTAATTTTCGTCCTAAAAAAACTTCTATAAATGAGACGTTCAGGTGCGACGCGGCGACACCCTCAATGCCTAATGTTTGAAACAACTAAAAAAAGGATTTAATTTAACATTATTAATCCAACATTTTAACGTTAATTCGATTTATGAATGTGGATATTTTGGGGCATTGTATCTGTTAATACTACGCCAAATATAAAAGATATGGACATTGAGACATTACTTGTGGATATAAATAATCTAAATAAATTTGAAATACCATTCAAATCTGTTAACTTTGATTAATTATTTGGTGGTAGGCAGCAAAACAAGGGTATCTTTCTTTTAAAAAAACTTTTACGTCGCCCTTTAGCGACCGACTGGCAAAAATTGCCTGACTCAAGACTTTTTATTCAACTTCCAAGAAACATTACTTTTTTCTGCCTTCTGGAAAATAAATCGTGAAAATTAAACATGGATGTTGAAAATTTCTGAGAAAAGAAATTGCACCTAACTACCGATACTTATCTTTTCATATTTTCATATTTTCTTCTCTTACGAAGTATTAGGAGTGAATTGAGTTGACAAACCATGAGGCACTCGTACTTGTTGAAGATTTAGTAGTATTGCTACCGATTATAATCAAAATGGAGTTGAACATGTATTATGTGATCATATTTTAATTTGTGAAATAATTTTATGCTGTTTACTGAATAAATAAAATAAAAGGATTTTTAATGAGCTAGTATTCACCACAGATATGAAAGTACGACGCTTTAAGGTATGTCACTCGTCAGCTTTTTAGAAAAATTCACGCAGAAGCTCCTATTTTAAAGTATTTATTATAATTCAATTTTATAACATATTTTAATTCAACAACGTAAATTGTTCAGCACATTCAATGAAAACACTGCTCAAAAATCCACAAAGAAGCAAGATTTATGAGGGACTATTTCTTGTGGTGGAATGATATTTAGTAAAAATTCTGCAAATCTGTACCTTAATTCACTTTGATATCTTGGAACTTTATCTTCATATACTTTTATTTGGAGAATATTTTCCGTTATCATATGCTTGGAATATTTCATATACATATAGGTCACAATTTCCATTTTTCATCTTCCCTCAACAAATGCCGAGAAATGGAGATAAGTTAAAGACGTCAAGATAAAATTAACACCCTTTTATGCCTGCAAATCATATATTTTGACCAATATTTCAAAATTGACATCACTTGCCCCAACTTTTTAAAATTATTTTAACTACTTGATACCTGTCACAGATCAGCACTTAAAGCGTGAAAAGTTTGATTTAAGAAAATATTCAATTGCCAATTTAGTTTTTAATACCACAAATATATTACGTTTAAGTGTAAAAAGGTCACACAATTTTAAACGCGCATTACTTTGAAAGATTTAAACAATAACAAGTATTATTCAAACTATCTTACGTAAAACAAAATAACATGTATTGCCCTATTTACATAAATATATAAAAGGTTAAAGTAATTAAACAGAGTTAAATTGTAAATGAAAAAGCTCAAATTAATTGTGCCGTAGATCAGTAAGATGCACTGTTACAACGCGAAATGTAATAACAACGCGATATGTAATAAACCTGTATTATTACATTTTGCGTTATTACATTTTGCGTTGAGATCAACGCAGAATGTAATAACGCAAAATGTAATAACACGATTTTTACATCATTACATTTTGCCTTATTACATTTTGCGTCGAGATCAACGTAAAATGTAATAATGTGCTTTTTTATTGTTACATTTTGCGTTATTTTATTTTTGCAATGAAGACAACGCAAAATGTAATAAAATAATATGTAATAAAACAGAATATGATTTTTTGATTGCATTTAAGAAAAATTATCATAAAATTGATTCAAATATATACTTGTAACAAACATGGGAAACACGCTTTAAAAATATTTAGACCTAAAACAATGAGACCAACGTTAGGGCCTTTATATTACGGTCATAAATACATCTAAATGTATCGTTTTTCTGGCTATTTTAGTTATATTGAAAACACTGTACTTAATTATACAGAATTAATTTAACTTTGATTTGCATATTTTTCATAGTTTTATTAAATTTTTAACCAATAGCACACATTTAATTTCCAAAGATTTACCATAGGTTCATTAAAAGCTCTTGATACGTATGTTCAGCATGTATACATTGGTTAACAAATTAGAAGTATATGTGTTTGTCAAGCGAGGAAGGGCGGGAATAGGGTTGGGTGTTTACTTCGTATGTTTATTATTGTTTTACTGTGAACATGCAAAAACAATCTATTTTATTATAGGATGGAAAGAAAGAGAGAGAAAATTTTGTTTTTGCTTGTCTGCAATGCTGAAAGTTTGCATGGAACAGTGTGGTATCATTATTGTCAATAAACCCCTTTCCGCTATACATTTACACCTGCCAGTACAAATGAACAGTTGTTTTTAGGTTCATTGCAATTGTCTATAAAAAAAAAAGGCAAAAGCACACTGGTCAATACCCCTAACAACCTTGCTCACAGATGCTCGTTTCTAATTTGAAACACCTATAATTTGAATACATTTATTAAACTGATTTTAAATACATGTAGATAATTAATCAATATATTATAAAATTTATTAATTGTAAGAAATGGCATATATCTACTTTTTTCCTGTTGTTTTTTTCTTTTTATCAGCCACTACACTATTGAAAATTGTACTCAATCTGGTTGGCGAAAAAGTGTGTTATTACATTTTGCGTTCCTACTTTTTGCTTAATCTCGACGCAAAATGTAACAACGCAATATGTAATAATCCAAATATCGTGTTATTACATTTTGCGTTATTACATTTTGCGTTGATATCGACGCAAAATGTAATAGCGCAAAATGTAATAATCCTCAAAAGTGTGTTGTTACATTTCGCGTTATTACATTCTGCGTTGATTTCGACGCAAAATGTAATAACGCGAAATGTAATTATACAGGTTTATTACATTTCGCGTTGTTATTACATTTCGCGTTGTAACAATGCACACTGACCACCTATTTTCTCTGCGATTTCGAATCATACTATATGAGTACTTATCCAAAGTATACTCCTTGATTTCACGAATTTCTCCAGTGACATACCTTGAACAAATCAAATGAAATATTAAACAGGAAGAAGGTCTTTAAAATTGCAAAAATACCTATATATAAATTGGTGATATAAAAATAATGTTATGAATTATTTAAAGAAAAAGCTCTTTTTTTTGTTTAAAGTCATTTTTCAAGTCTCTTATTTCATACAATGACCTTATAACCAAAATACAACCTATTATTAAGTCAAATGCCAAAAACCGACGTTGTATGCCATTACGTATACATGGAATTGCCGAGAGATTTTTCCGTTGTTTCATGATCATTACATGGGGCATTCGGTTGGTGTGACCGGTGGGCAGGGGATACTCATTTCTCTATTGCACCTTATCCCACTTCTAATGTTTTAGAGGTCCCTCTCTGCTCCTGATGTGTACTGTTTAATAGACTTTTGACCTTAAAAACTGTTATTTCCATATTATTTCGAAACCAGTGATTTGACACTCCGCAAATTAACTATTAATTTCGGAATATTTAAAGATTTCGAGGGCCTGAAAAGGAAAGCATAACAAAAGCAATTAAAAAATGGTGTAAAATGGTGGTTGACGATGTATTTATTTCTATTTTCGTGTGTCAAATGTCTTATTATCCTTGACATAAAATCAAAATGCTTTGACTTTGATATTGTATATATGTGAACCGATAAGTAAAGAATAAGATGAATCCTACACATTGATCCTTTTTTTAAATCATCCGAGTAACCGGGTACTCGCAATCGGACGATAAAGCGAGTGACCGATTACTAAAATCGTCCAAATTGCCAACACTAGTAAAAACAGCTCTAAGAAAATTACTAAAAATTTCGAATAGCATTTTCTATGTTGTACGTTGTTTTCATGTTAAATATCATGTTACTTATTTCCTATAGAACACTATGGAAAACCCTTTTACAATTTATTTTTTCAATAGAAGATATAGCTATCACAGAGAGATATCTCCTTAGCTTCTAGAGATATATCTTTGACTAATAGAGATACCGTTATACCTTAGAGAGATCTTCAGACTGAAGAGAATTCTCTTTTACTTAGTGCGATATCTTTATAAGCTATATATACAAATATCAATTTAAGCGAGAGAGATATGTCTTTAAGCATCCCGCCAAAAATACACGCTATACGATATTTTTGGTATATCTATCATGTTTTTTTTAGTACTACAGAAGAACATGATTATTTTTTTTTGTTTTACGTCCCTCACTATAATTTTCACTCATATGGATCCAAGATTAGTTACAAAAAACGTGTGATGTTTAACTCGTAGAGACGTGGTTACTTGTACAACTTTTAAAGCATAAATTTATATATATTCAAACTTTCATTTTTAATTATCACGAAAGGTGAAAAATGACTTGCCTCTTTCATTCTTGTGTCCAGCGAGATCTAGAACATGAATAAATGTGCAAACCAAGCAAGGGGCCCTAATTATAGTAAATAACAGTGGTTGCAAGATAAATTCGTTTAAACCCATGGACAGGTCTCCAGGTTTCGCATTCGGATTCCAACTGGCGACGTTAAGATCAACTCTTCACCCTAGAGCTAACCAGCTATACACTGCACCAACTGGCTGACAAGCTATACCAAGTTAGTACAGGTTCAAGTCGGTTCAAATCATTACCCGGTTGAGTAGGCTGGAAAACAGTATGAAATCAAAGTTTTATATGAGGCAATTTAGGGGGGAAATATAGACAAATATTTTTTAATGATAGCAAAATATTCTTTTCAATAACTACAGAGTCATGATTAATCAAACTGATTTGAGAACATCTTCAGATAGTACAGAAAAAGTTTTTGAAATCATGACCCTGGGGGTGGAGCAACAAATTTTCTGATAACAATACCGTAGTTATGATGACTCAGGAGAGCGTTTGCATGGTCCAAGGGCGTCAACGTGCTTTTTTACAGTAGTAGACCAGTACTGTCTTTAGACAATTTTACTATCATGCAACCAATGCTATCCAAATTTTGTCATAATATATTCAATGTTCTTTAAATTTGTGAATTCTCAAATATTTATTATTCATATTTATGGTATTGGGACGATTCATTTGATATGGTCAAATTTGGAGTCAAAACATTTTCAGGTCTTTTCCCTAGTCATGGTCTTTTCTTATGGTTGCTACGACCACATAAATAATATACACATAAATAATGTACAAGAATCTCTATATCGCAGATGTGCAAATGATATTGTGATGGAACTTTTGAACAATGTATCTCTAAAACGCAAGTCTTGCAATATTCCTCTCTTTTGTATAGGATTGTTTATTGGGTCTTGTATCCATTACACTCTTGGTATAGAAAGAAAATAAAAGATTTGAACAATTTTACTCATTTCAAATATCTACTATGAGGATACGTAAATACTACTTATGGAATATTAAGATACTTTAAATGACTTTAATACAAATTTAAGAATGAAATAAAAAAGACACCACCCCGAGAAATATAATCACACCAACGCCGGTTTCATGCATACGAATATAGACATGATCTCCAACATCCCCTTCGACAACAACAAGACCAGCTCGTTCGTCCCAAGTTGAAGCATCGCCATGAGCAAAGGTAGATCCAGCAATTTCCCCATTGACGACTATCTCAACAGAGGCCCATCCATCGGTTTGAACTGCCACAGTTCATGACAAGACATAAACTCCGATATCTTGGTAGGATAAATATACCATCGTCCTTGTGATAATCTTGACCTTTGTTAACCTTGACTGTGTCAAAGATAAATGTGTGATGTTGACTAAGATTGGGAGCTGTATCTGTGGACAGGTAGACGTAGAAAGCTATATATTGTCTGTGGCAGAATCAGGGGTTGGTGGAACTAAATCAATTTTTAAAAAAAACTTGTGTAGATAAATAACTTTAATCATGTAATTTAAAACTCAAGTCGAAAATGATTGATTGATTGATTGTATGTTGTTTAACGTCCCTCTCGAGAATTTTTCACTCATATGGAGACGCCACCACTTGCCAGTGGAGGGCTACAAATTTTGTCCTATGCTCGGCACTCAGGGCCTTGAGCAGTGAGGAATATTTATTGTGCCAGCACCTACTGCGACACGGGGCCTCCGTTTATACATTCTCATCCGAAGGACAGATCTCCACGTCCCGCAGTGGGATTCGAACCCGCGACGTAAGGATTGACTCCTTACTTCGACCAAGTCGAAAATAAGAATTATATTTAAAAAAGTGTTTATATGTTTTGACAAAATCTGTTATATTTTAAGAAATGCGTTTTTAATTTTGAATTTACCGTATCAGCAGAATTTTTAGCGAGGACTTAATTTTGTCTTTATTAGCGAGGATGCAAAGATCGCTTAAATTGAATAGTGCTTTAAATTAATTGCACTTTATTCGTAAATATGGCTTCATTACTGAGCTTTTTAAAATCGCTAAAATTACATCTCGCTAAAAATTAAAATGCCAGTCTTTAAGCACAAATCGCTCAATTTGCGACTAGCTAAAATTTCCACTATTCCGATTAATATTGAGATCAATTCACCAATAACATGAATAAGTAGAATTATTCGAAATTCATCCTACATAATAGTCTTTTTCTTGGTGAAAAATTGTTCATTCATTCCGTATGTAGTTCTTTGTTTTATTTTTATTTAGTTTTGTTTGTAGCTAGGTCATTCCGATTTCCATCAGAGCTTTTCGAGAGGATTGTCGTCTGGGTAGGTATTACAGCCTTCTCCTTGTTTTCACTGATAGTTCTCTCGAGATTCTCCACCTTTAATGACAACTCATTGTTTCTTCTGTTGTTGTCCTCCACCAGTGTCTTTAGTGCCTTATTTTCCTTCAGGAGTTGGTCATTGATTTTCATGTACTGCTGTACATTCCTCTCCAGAGAAGATAGGCGGGCTTCCATTGTCGTCTGCCAATCGCTGGTCACATGACTTGCAGAAAAATGGAAAATTAATATTATCAAAAATAGAATTGTAGTGATTTTTGTCTTTCTTGTCCACGTTTTCTTTCTTAATACCATGAGTTGTATTAGTATTGAGAAGACTGAAGAGTGATAAGATAACAGAACTTCTTTTTACGTAAAGTCACACTGTCCTTCCATGTTTTAGACACTACACTAACAAGCGCTAGTGTTTAGATTGAAATAAAAAAAAAATACCAAAATGCAAAGGAACCAACAGTTAAACATTACTGTGCAGTAAAAATACAATATGATATAGCACAAAATGTACTTCTTTTTTCATGTTGTTAAAGAAACTAAACAGTGTTAATTAATTCTGAAAATATTGATATTTGCATTATGTTTACAATTACAGTTTTGATCACAGAGCATATATGCTCAAAAAAGATTTATCTGAACTATGGTGCATTGTTTATTAAAATACATCATATACTATAGATTTTGATTCACCAGAGGAAATATAATTATTATAAATCACACACACACACACAAACAGCTAGCTATATAAACGTACATTATTGGACTTTATTT
This sequence comes from Saccostrea cuccullata, assembly GCF_032062105.1. Taxonomy (NCBI): domain Eukaryota; kingdom Metazoa; phylum Mollusca; class Bivalvia; order Ostreida; family Ostreidae; genus Saccostrea; species Saccostrea cuccullata. The sequence goes on along the minus strand of NW_026927669.1, from coordinate 23,615 downwards.
CAACACGTTCAATATACTATTAAAACATTAAAAGAGACGCCATCCCGAAAAAGTCGTCCGTGCTCTACCATTGCTGTTTACAACATTAACCCCATTTTCATGCATACGAATATAAACATGATCTCCGACGTTAACCTCGACAACAACGAGACCCGTCACAACATCAAAGGATGCAGTGCCCCCATCAGCAAAAGTCGATCCAGCAATTTCTCCGTTGACGACAATCTCTACAGAGGACCAGTCCATGCAAATACATAAACTCCGGATTTTGGGTATGATGAATATACCATCGTCCTTGTGATAACCTTGACCTTTGTTGACCTTGACCTTGTCAAAGATTAAGGTGTGATGTTGACGAAGACCAGACGCTGTATCGGTAGACATGAAGGCATGGAAAGCTATGTTTTCTGTGGCAGAATCAGGGGTCGGTGGAACTAATGAAACAAAGCAAATTAAAATTTTGAATGTAAAACTTAAATTATGGTTAGTTAAGACAGACTGTTGATTATAAAATACTTTTAATTTTTTTTTAAAGTGAAAGAATATTCTAAATATGTTTTCGAAAGCGTGTTCTCGTTTTGTGGTTTAACAGACAGACAAGCAAATAGATAAGAATCTCTACAGACAAAATCTAGTCCCTGAATAGAATATTCCAAAATTCAGCCTACCTATCCTTTTCCTTGGTACTTTGGTTGCATTTGTCGTAAATTGTTGATCTGCTCCGTAATTACCTGTTTGGTTTTTAATTAAACTTGTTCGTAAGCCATCTTCACTACCACTAACACTTTCCGGGAGATTATATATCTTGGGACGTATTTGAGTGTCCTTTCGATTGGTTTGGATACCACGAATAGTTCTTTCGAGATTCTCGACCTTTATCGACAACTCAGTATTTCTTCTGTTGTTGTCCTCCACGAGTGTCTTTAGCGCCTTATTTTCCTCCAGGAGTTGATTATTGATTTTCATATTCTGTTGTAGAGTCCTCTCCAGAGAAGAAAGGCGGGCTTCCATTGTCATCTGCCAATCATTATTTTCAGAGTTGGTCACATAACTTGCAGAAAAGTGGAAAATTAATATCATTGAAAATAGAAACGTGGTGACATCCATTTTATCGTTTTCACCTTCTTCATGTTCTTCTTGCGTAATTCTCTGTGTTGTCTTCGGTTTGAATTGACTGATAAGATAAGAGGACTTCTATTGCAGTAAAGTCACACTGTCCTTCCAAATTAAATGCTATATACGACTAATGATTTTAGCGTCTGATTGTGCATTTAGAAGTCGAAACCAAGAGTAGATGAACCAAAAAAAGCGAAAAATTGCCCTCTTTAGATAAGTATCTATAAAGGGCTACTTGCCAGTTTCCTTACTCTCCCATTCATCTATTTGAAGTAAATTAAAGTACTTTTAAAATATCGAATTATGTATAACAAAATGAAAATAATGATCAACAAATTAAAATAAGTTTTATTTTGACATATGCACAAATATCAAGTTATCTGCAAATTCAGTTCTTAATTTGACAATTCCTATTTAAAATTTAAAAGTGTTTTATTTTTTACACTTTTCATTGCAACTCCCAAGTCTCTTATTAAATGTTGGATTGGATTTTTAAAATTAATTAAGGCTTTGTGGTAGCCCTTTAAGACAACACATTTTTTAACTTATTTTACTGGTTTACTGGTTTACTGGTTTACAGAACTTGCTGTGAGTCACGAGGAACCATATCTTGTAAAATAAGGTTATCGACAGTCATATGCAAGGAGATGTGCTGAAGGAATTTCAGAGTTAACAAGAATGTCTAAATACCCATCCTTATTGACATTTCCATTGATTGGGGTAAGTCAGTACCCACGTATAACATCACACTCTAAACACACCTCCACCGCCAAATTTTTCTGTAGACCTGTACAATACTTTTTGTATGCCTCATGTCTCCGTTACTGAAATAATAATGGTTGCAAAAAAACTTTAAACATTTCGGGAAATTTGTCACAACACAGTGATCTAATTTTTCAATTTTAACAATGCTGGACTCTATATACCACGCTGGGTTAGGTATACCGGTATTGTTTCCATGTTATAAATATATAACATGATGGGCTACTATTCCGTACCCTACTATAATGTTTATATTGGTTCCATAGATTTACTGCCACGGTCCACCATATGACTTTTTCATCCATAAAAAAATCGAATTCATGTTGAAATCCATGAATATCCTTCTCCCTCATTTCTTTATCTCTTCTCCTAATCTTAGCTTTTCTTCTTTTATCTTCGTGAATTGTTTGATATATTAAACTCCCTTTATTTCTTCGTGTATAAATTTCTGAATTTTCTTCTCGATTTCTTAAAGGGGAGGGGTCCTCCAATTTATCCTTTTTGTCCCACGTCTTGCCTTTTGTCATCACGACCATCCTTTGGGGTCCACCTTCCTATCCCCTTTATCCCAAGTCCCCTGTGGACACCCAGTTTGTTTAGCATGTGGTTTTCCGACCTCTCGTCTCGCACAGTATTTTTTTTTTAATCAGCATAGATATACTAGTTGTATTTAGTACCCTCGTATTTGTCTCGCCTGAGGAAGTATGTTATCATTTAACGAAAGAAATAAATTGTTTTTGTCCCCCGCTTTCGCGAAAGCGAGGGGACATTAAATCTCATTCGTCTGTCCGTCGGTCCGTCTGTCTGTCCGTCGGTCCGTCAGTCTGTCCGTCCGTCACAAAAACTTTAACCTTGCCCATAACTTTTGATTTAGTGGAGCTATGATTTTCATATTTCAAATGTGTATTCCTTGTGATAAGACCTTTCTTTGGGTTCCACCAAATTTGACCTTTTGACCTTGACCTTGGAGTTTCAACTACTTTTACTAAAAAATTCCAAACTTTTACTTTGGCCATAACTTTTGAATGGTAGGTACTAGGACTTTCATATTTCACATATCTATACTTTGTTACTAGACCTTTCAATGAATACCAACAACTTTGACCTTTTGACCTTGGAAATTTAAGTAGTTATGAAAAAACTATATCCTTGACCATAATTTTTGAATGGTAAGGGCTACGGCTTTTATACTTCAGATATGTTATTCTTGTAAGAAGAGCTTTCATTGGATACCAAGAACTTTGACCTTTTGACCTTGACCTTGGAGTTTTAACTACTTTTTAAAAATTATAACATTGGTCACAACTTTTGAACGGTAGATACAAGGACTTTTATATTTCACACATGTATTCTTTGAGGCAAAACCTTTCATTGGATACCAACAAATTTGACCTTTGGACCTTGACCTTGGAGATTAAGGTACTTCTGAAAAAACTTTAACCTTCACCATAACTTTTAAACGGTAAGGGCTAGGGCTTTCGTACTTCACGTATGTATCCTTGTGAGAAGAGCTTTCATTGTATGCCAAGAACTTTGACCCTTTGACCTTGACCTTGGAGTTTTAACTACTTTTTAAAAACGTTAACCTTGGTCACAATTTTTTAACGGTAGAAACTAGGACGTTCATATTTTAAATATATGTATCCTTTATGGCAAGACCTTTCATGGGATACCAAAAACTTTGACCTATTGACCTTGACCCTTAAAATGATATCTTGTCCACAAAGATACCGAAAGCGGGGGACCATAATTCTTTGAATTTGATTGTTTTCTCATTTTACCGATACCTAAATTCAATTTTCTAGAGGCGTGTTACCCCCCCCCCCCCCCTTGGCAAAAAAAAAAGAGAGAGAAAAAGAAGATATCCCAACTTTTTGATGTGTTTTCACTGTAGAAAATGTTCAGTGAAAGCTAATTTGTTGTATTTCAAAATATATAAAGAAATTCGATCATATGAACCAGATGAAACACAATCCTTTACAGAATATGTTTTTCGGCGGATATTTTTCCCCTTTATTTTTCAAAAACGTTCAGACCTGTACTATTTAATCATACTCTCGAAGTATTTCAGTTTCCCAGGTTGAACATCCCACTTTTAAAAGCCATACTCCATCCCGCATCTACTGAGTTGTTAACTACAGTGTACATATAATATATGTAAAACGTACGTTATAATAGTTTTTTTTCCTCTTCAACCCCCCCCCCCCGGCCCCCTTTGAAAACTTTCTAGATCCTCGCCTGCGATAGACATGTCATGTGCCTGCATAAATTTTATAGCTTGACATGTTACCTTACATATACTTTCTATTAGAGAAATAGATAAGTTAACTTTCAACTTCATCTACAGAAATCAAACGAATTTGGATGAAGGGGAAAACCTGCCCATTTAGCCTAACTATTCCGGAAATGAAGAGTCCCTTTTGATATAGGTTTATATTTTAGTTTTTCCAACTCTCGCGAATGTTCGTGACTTCAAAAAACCGGCATTATTGCTTCATCATAAACAAAACAACGCCAAAAAATGACAGGAACTGTGCGAATGGTGACGGAGGATTCACAGTTCCAACCAGAACTGACCAACGCTGGAACTAAACTCGTCGTAGTGGACTTTTATGCCACGTGGTAAGCAACAGTTTAAAGAAGAACGATCCCGAAATACTTTCATTCCTCAACATGTATAACTAGATGATGATTTGTGTATGAATCATCTCAAGATTTTTAGATTGTGAAGATAGAAGATAATTTTTCTTACACAAAATTTTCATTTACAAAATTTTGTTCTTCGTTCGACAAAGGAAAAATTATTGAAAGAGGAAATTCGAACGTTTTTTTTTTCAAGAAATATTAAAATAAGAGAAATGAAGTTTTGAATTTGATTTTTTAAAAAAAGAAAGAAAGAAAGAAAATACACGATTTTGTGAAGAAAATAAAGTCAGCAATTAAATACAATTTTGATATGAAGCTTCAAAAGCCTTAGGGATTTTTAAAGCAAGTTCAGATTATTATAACTTACCAGATTGTGCTGTAACGTAAGCATGGTAAGTAAAGTTGTCTTCAGTATAACATGTATAATAAAATATCTCAATAATCTGTTTAAGTATCATGATACTATATATCATGGTATGAAATTTTTACGATACTACACCCTATTAAATTGTATAACATACTGTAAAACAACTTTTATTTGCGAAGACTCTATTTTGCGACTTAACCGGGGTCAAACTTGTTCGTGGGATTAATTTTCACGATCAAGCCTTTTTTTGATCTGTTGGTAATAGACACAGAGACTTTAAGGACTGGTTCGCGGCTAGAAATATTCACAATGATGAGGCTCTTGCGAACTTCAAGAAAAAATTTTCGCACGCGAATAAAAAATGGTTTACAGTATTATGATTCACACCTCACATAACTAATATCTAATCTTAATAATTTAGGTGTGAAATAATAATAACAAATCTTATTAATAATTTAGGTGTGGGCCCTGCAGAAGGATAGCACCACTGTACGGAGAGCTGAGTCTGAAATACACTAATGTTGTGTTCCTAAAGCTGGATGTCGACCAATGTCAGGTACGTAATCTAGGTCAAGGACTTTAATGTCAGATATTGATACGTAAAACAAGACCATTCAACTTGATGAAGTAAAGCAGACTAATTTAAGCCTGGTGTAAAAATTGAAAGTTAAACAGATGATGATGTCAGGCATAGGTTAAAGTATACTGTATTATAATCGTGATTTTATAACAGGAACAGTTAATTTTTATATTGTGCATCTTTGAAGATACAATAATTTACATAGTACTTGCAGAAACTTTTAGAAGCTATATAACATGTAGTATAAAGATAATTAACTTTTTATTATAATGAGTTTAATTATATAATTCCATTTTATTAGGAAACAGCACAGAGCCAAGGTGTCACAGCCATGCCTACTTTCATATTCTACAAGAACAAAGTGAAAGTAGATGAAATGAAGGGAGCGGATCCAGCGGCTTTGGAGGAGAAGATCAAAAAGTGGATGGGGGAGGGAGAGGAGGGGGCGGATGAAGTCACTGTCAAGGGACATGTGTGTTTATTTCTCAATAATTAAGATGTTATTCCTTTGCTTTTGTGCTGCAGTTTCATTTCATTAATACTATGAGATCTGTACTGCAGATTCCTCATTTTTTGTGAGAACTTGTTATCGCAAAATACCGGTAGCTCTTTCACGTCATATTGCAAGTCAAAGAATAATAATTAGCGAATGGACGGTTGATCAACAGAATTACCATAAGTTTCGTCAAAATAAAAATAAAAATGAGAAATTTAATTTTGTGAGTGTTTCTAATAGCGAAATTACACGATAATTATTTACTCGAGTATAATTAGTACAGTATTGTTCCTAAGGTACCACTGTTTAGTGGATTTTGTGAGTCACCCTTCCTCATGTAGTATTGATAATTCTCTGTCTAACTCTAATGGAGACTTTTTTTATACAGATGGATCTGTCCTCGTTAATTAACAAGTCTGGATGTGAGTGTCTTAACGAGTCAGATGAGCACCCTCTAAGTCACGCCCTCACAACCAAGGGAGGCTACCTCGAATCCGACTGTGATGAACAGGTAATTTTAACAAACTATCTCTGTTACTACAAAAGGAATTGCTACAAGAGTGTCTTATAGCAACTTGTTATTCCTCTTTCATTTCTTCCCCTCCCCAACCCCACCACTTTTAAAAGACAACACTTTCATTTGTCAAATATTAAGTCTAAATCCACAAGCAATGGAAGTTTTTCTATATATGCTAAAAGTTCCATAAATACTGTATACAGGGTTATATTTGTCCTTTTGCACTCATGAACAATTTTGCCTTGTTTTAAATTAGCCCAGTCACAGTTCTGTTTAAGAAATTAGACTGTTTTCTTTGAAGTTGTTCTCTATCAAATTCTCCCACCTATGATTTGGGTGAAAGTGGTGAGAATAAAACTGGTGCAAAATTCCCCTATATACAGTTAAATCAAAAACTGAGTTGAGTGAGTTCTCCAAAAATTGTTTACTTACATGATTGTAATGAAATTTGTGTGTCTGTTTATATCTTTTTTCACTTGATATCAAAATTTTTAATACATATGATAGCAATATAAACTGTAGTTAACTATAAGAAATACAAATTAACTTTCTGTTTACAGTTACTCATCAGTTTGGAGTTTACACAGAGTGTAAAGTTACATTCCCTGAAACTTTACGCCCCAGAAGGTGAGTGACATTTCTTTTTTTCTTTTTTTTTGAAATATCCAGCAAGACTGTGTACAGCAGTACATTTACGGTAAAACATACTACATGTAGTTATAAACAAGACAAGTGTCGGATACAGACGATTAGGCCTCTTTAAAAAACAATTCATCATTTCATAAAGTTCACAGTGTATTTTAAAGCTATTTGGAATAATTGCTCTAATTAAATTTTTAATGTATTTGTAATAATCGATAATTTGCACTTATAAGGCTATCCTTATCAGTAAATTTTGAACTAGAGACTATTTGCTCTACATCAATCGATGTATAAAATCAATTTTGCTCTTGAGTAGAATCTAGAACTATTGAATTAATTACATTTGATAATATTTGCATGATTATTTATATTTTTGATATAATTTTCAGAAAATGGTCCTAAGACAGTTAAGATATTCCAGAACCTTCCCCGATCTCTAGACTTTGATCAGGCGGAGAACATGGAGGCAGTTCAGACGTTAGAGTAAGTCAGTATTATTGATGTTCTGTTACTATAAAGCTGGTTTTGCATCTGAGTTAAATACCAGGGTTTGACTGAGTCTAGTAAAAGATGGGTCCGATCGGGTAATATGTCTGTGTACTAGACAAACTCGTCATGTAAGAAAAATAAAGGAACTTATTATATATTTTTTATCAAATCATTTATTGTCAATGAAAAAATAAAATTGAAACGTTTCTAAGTGCATTGTTTAAAGAAAAAAACATACGTTACAGACAACATGACTGAAGTGCTATGTTTAACAACAGTTCATTGTCGGCATTTATAACTACTTTGCCATTTTCCTAATGAGCTATTTATCATTTCTGGAATTGGCTGAGTAGTTACGTTGTCATTGTCGAAAGATACACGTTTACGACATTGGTAAACCACGTAAACAGCAATAAAACTATAAAAATAGAATTATTTTTATTATACTTAAATTCTCTGAACATTTTTAATGGTATCAATATTAATATTGTATACAAGTTGATTAAATTAGGACTTAATTCGCCAAGCCACGTGAATATGACTTAGTTACGATGTGACATGTGCAGGAAAATGTCGTTATGAAATATGGATTCTCATCATCTGCACAGAAAAAAGAATCATCACTATTTTGTACTTAAAGTATTTTTTCTCAAGTTTGGTCAGGGTTAGTTCATGGTTAAAGCGTCAGGGCTAGTAAAAATTTGCCAGAGTAGACGACTGGTCTAGTATTCCAAAAGCTTAATGTCAGACCTTAGATACATTAGTATTTCTGTTTCCAGTCAAAGTTCTTTAATATAACAATCTTGTCAAGGCTTTTGATATACTGTAAACCAAATATTATTGGCGTTTTCTTTTATTTGCGATTCGTCAGTTTGAAATTAATATACAAAGATCAATGTTCGCCACATTGGGAAATATTCTAGATACAAATAAAGAGTAAAATAAATGGTTGAAGGTGAGAAATATATTTGTGTTAAAAAAGGCTGCGAAACTTTCAATTATTTCTTGCACATGAATACAAATTGGTTTACGGTAACAAATAAAACTTCAATAGAAGTACACTTTACTCTTAAAAAAAGATAGGGGAAAAAAGGAAAATAAAAACTTTGTGTTTAACAGTTTATGTTTGATATTTATCACTGTTTCATTTATTTTTCATCTCATTGGGTGCAGTGAGTTGTTTTTTTTTTGCCTATTATGGTACATTCTGACTACATCTCATTGAATATCATTGAATTAGTTTCCCTCTTCTCATAGAAACATAAAAAAATTTACCTTGTGAAAAAATTTGTCAAGGAAGATAAGTCTTCTTGTGCTGTTTTACAGGCTGACCCCAGCAGATCTGAAGGAAGGAACACTGATTCCTCTACGTTTTGTCAAATTTCAAAATGTCGGAAATGTCACGGTAAGTAAAATTCATTTTGTGATAGTTTTAGCCTGGTTGTTTTCGGGATGAAAAAAAAGATTGGTACAGTTTTTAGGTCACCTGAGTAAACTCAGGTGACCTATTGCTATCTGTTTTCGTCCGTCGTCGTGCGTCGTCCGTTAACATTTGAACATTTTCAGCTTCTTCTCTGCAACCACTGAACCAATTTCAACCAAATTTGGCACAAAGCATCTATGGGTGAAGGGGAACAAAAATTGTGAATTTCATGGTCCCTGCCCCCCTGGGGCCTGGGGGGTGGGGCAAAAACTACTAAAATTAATGCAATCTTTAAAAATCTTCTTCTTTACTCCTGGACATCAAGCAGTTAAACTGTTTGCATGATTGTAATCAGCATTGAGTCCTCTACCAAAATTGTGAAATTTATGGCCCCAGGGTCAGGGGTTCTAGTGCTAGGGTGGGGCTAAATAAGTATATAGTGAAAATGCATTATTTCTTTGAAAATCTTCTTCTCTGCTCCTGGGTATTAAATAAACTAACTAAGTGCATAGTTATGATGAGCAAGAGTGCCTCTACCAAAATTGTGAATTTTATGGCCCCAGGGTCAGGGGTTCTAGTGTTAGGGCGGGGCTCTATAGATTATATAGTGAAAATTCATGAATTCTTTGAAAATCTTCTTCTCTGCTCCTGAGTATTAAATAAACTAACTAAGGGCATAGTTATGATGAGCAAGAGTGCCTGTACCAAAATTGTGAAATTTATGGCCCCGGGGTCGTCAGGGGTTCTAGTGCTAGGGTAGGGCTAAATAAGTATATAGTGAAAATGCATTATTTCTTTGAAAATCTTCTTCTCTGCTCCTGGGTATTAAATAAACTAACTAAGTGCATAGTTATGATGAGCAAGAGTGCCTCTACCAAAATTGTGAATTTTATGCCCCCGGGGTCAGGGGTTCTAGTGTTAGGGCGGGGCTCTATAGATTATATAGTGAAAATTCATGAATTCTTTGAAAATCTTCTCTGCTCCTGAGTATTAAATAAACAAACTAAGTGCATAGTTATGATGAGCAAGAGTGCCTCTACCAAAATTGTGAATTTTATGGCCCCGGGGTCAGGGGTTCTAGTGTTAGGGCGGGGCTCTATAGATTATATAATTTAGTTAAAATTCATGAATCTTTTGAAAATCTTCTTCTCTTATCCTGGGTGTTAAATAAACTAACTAAGTGCATGGTTATGATGTGCAAGAGTGCCTCTACCAAAATTGTGAAATTTATGGCCCCAGGGTCAGGGGTTCTAGTGTTAGGGTGGGGCTCTATTGATTATATAATGGAAATACATGAATTTTTTGAAAAAATTTCTTTTCTGCTCCTAGGAATTAAATAAACTAAGTACATAGTTATGATGAGCAAGAATACCTCTTCCAAAATATTTTGATTTTATGGCCATAGGGTCAGGGGTTCTAGTGATAGGGTGGGGCTCTATTGATTATATAGTGAAAATACATTAAATCTTTGAACATTTTCTTCTCTGCTCTTTGGTATTAAGTAGATGAACTACCTATGTAGTTATGATGAGCAAGGACCCTAATCTTCCAGAATTGTGAATTTCAAGGCCCCAGGGTCAGGGGTACCATAGGGGGGATGTACTTATATACTGAAACTGGATGAATTGTTTTAGATCTGCTCCTTGGTATTAATCAAATATTTTTGAAAAGCAAGGGTGCCTTTTCAAAAATTGTGCAATGTGTGGATCTAGGCTGAAGGGTCAGGGTTTCATGTGTGAAAGGGGCATTACTGATTATTGCTGAATATTACTGATTACTTGAAATGCATTTTTTTGTTCCCCCACCCTGCCTATGGGTATTAAGTAAACAAATTAAGCAACTGCTAAGTATATTGTTATGATGATCAAATGGTGCCTCTTTCAAGATTGTGAATGCCATAGCATCTTGCTTAAAACAATAATCAAATTAAATCGCTGGAAAGTTGTTGCATAATGCTCAGGTGACCTATAAGGCCCACGGGCCTCTTGTTAAGACTTGTCTTTTCACAACTCAAAATAGACTATGCCTGTTGCCCAATTCCATTTTTGTGAATGAAATTCCTGGTATATAAATATACCGTATATACTCGCCTATAAGTCGGTCCACCTATAAGTCGGTTGTATTTAATAAGCTTTCATTTCAGATGGATGATCTCATATAAAACCTTACTTTTGATAGCTCGCCTATAAGTCGGACAATGAGTTTTAGACCAGAGATTAACTCCCAAAAAACCGACTTATAGGCGAGTATATACGGTATATAAATAACAGAAATCCACAAGATAATGATGTAAAATTTACACCAACAAATATCATAGAATTCATAGTGCAGTACATGCATAATGATTTTTGTTTTACATGAAAGTGGTGTATATGTTGAACAAGGGCAATACTTGTGTAGGACTGAAAGTAAGGGCTATCATATTCATAGGTTCAAAGTTGAAAAAAAAATTGAACTCTGTGTCTGTATTGCGTTTGCTGAATTTGTTATTTAAATTCAAAAACGTTATAAAAGACACAAATATTATATCAATTAATATGAACTATTTATTTAGAACATAAAATATGAAATATAATATTTTCAGGTTTAAATTTAGATATTTTCCTTTAAAAAATATTGAACAATGTAATAAAAATCCCTATTCACTATAACATTCGTTAAAAATCCTTTCTATAATATTACAATATCATTTAAGTACTTAAAAACTAATAAAAAATACCTTTCAACAATAATAGATTGTCACCCTTAACGGCTGCCGTATCTCTATCTAGCACAAGAACCCGTATGTTATACAAACGTATCTAGGTAACTAGGTCATAGCAATACCTACATATTTACAATGCACAACTTGTATCATTAAAACAGTAATAAAAATACGATACTATTTTATTTCTTTTAAATACATAAAATTACTACAAGTAAACAGTACTCGAGTCAAAGTACAGAATAAATACGAAATTCTTTATACAAATCATGTTCGATCGGGATCGGGATTGCAGTATGAAAACATGTGATTTCCCGGTAAAGTCAAAACATCTTTCTTCACAGTTTTGGATACAAGTTGTAGTTTTCCACAATAATAGACGTAATCATATGAAAAGAGGTAATTAAGTATGTAAAAATGAATATGATTAACATCGAAATTAATAAACATAATATGCATTTATACAGTAATCATGCATCAATACCAGTTCGAATTTCCTCGACATGTCACAACAAAGTATGAGACAAGAAATATCGCACATTGTAAACATGACAACGCAATTAACATTTCACATTTATCACACTTTCCCCCGCTTGGACTACATTTCGTCCTCGAAATGTGAACAAAAACATATATACAAAATCTATCTCATGTTATGTGACAGCTAGACTCTAGTTCAAATATCATTGTAGGATAAAAAGTATTTAAAAAAAAAAAATCTACATTCGTAGTGTACAAACATTATAAACTACATTAAAAAAAATCATCACACATAGTCATAGTGGATATGTAGCTTATTTACTTCATTTCATCTTTTACCTTTTCAACCCAGCTGGGTGTTTCAGCGCACACAAACGGCTTAAGTCTGTCATGATGTATGACCTCTGTTTTATGTTTATTTCTTATTTTGTAGACCACTGGACCAAATTTTTCCGTTATCAGATAGGGGCCGGCCCATGGGGATTCAAATTTCTTGTGATTTGGTTTCAATTTATACACAAGGCTTCCAACGGGCATGGTATTCTCACTGATGCGAGTGTCATAGTCTCTCTTTTGCCTCTCTGCTTGACTTTGTAAATTTTTCCGGGCTACATGATAAAGTTGCTCCATCTTCTCTCTCAGGTTTTCAGCATACTGGTCGGCGGTGTTTTTGTCATGGTCATTAGGCAAGGGATATAGGATACCGATCGGAGTATTGACCTCCCTACCAAACATTAGCATGTTTGGGGAATATCCAGTACTTGGATGAGGTGTGCTTCTGTATGCTGCCATCAGAATGCTGAGATATTTATCCCATTCATGGACGTTAGTTTCGATAAAGCTTTTAATCATCTTCCCTAAAGTTTGATTGAACCTTTCAATCAGGCCATTAGAACTGGGTCTGTATGGGGTTGATCTAGTCTTTTTGATTTGGAGAAGGAAACAGACTTCTTTAAACAGATCACTCTCGAAATTAGATCCTTGATCCGTATGGATTTCCAATGGAGTTCCATAGCGTACAATAAATTCATGTACTAATTTTGAGGCAACAGTTTCTGCATTTTGGTTTGGAATAGGGTAAGCTTCCATCCATCTCGTGAAGTGGTCCCCTATAACGAGTATGAATTTGTTCTGTTTTTTCGATCTGGGTAAAGGTCCTATCACATCTATGCCTATCCTATCGAAGGGATAGCCAACGCGATAATCGCATAATTTTGCCCTTGGGGTCTTGTTGAGTGTCTTCCATCTACTGCAAGCTGGACATTGTCTGACATGGCTTTTTATGTCCTCTCCCATCCTGTACCAGTAGAAATAGTTCTGTACTTTCTGAATTGTTTTATTTACACCTTGGTGGGCGGAGAATATGTCATCATGGCTCATTTGAAGGATACTTTGCCTAAGCACTCTTGGAACTAAGAGTTGTTGAACCTCTCTTTGATCTGTAACAAATAATTTTCTGTAAAGAATTCCTTCCTGCGCAGTAATAGATCTCCAGTTCAGCCAAAAGTTCCGAACAGCTGGGCTAAATTGAGATACTTCATCCCGAGATGGTAGTTTCTTTTGTTCTAACCACTGATGAAGAATCTTTAGATCTGAATCTTGTTTCTGAAAGTCTATCATTTCTGTTGGTGTAAACTGCTGCATCCAGTTGCACGTTTGGTTCAGATTGATAACTCTTGTACTGAGAGAATTTCCATTTTTGCTGAGGTCAGTCACATTATCAATGTTTTCCTTGAAGTCCTGCCATTGTTCATTCAAGTTTTCACATTCCATTCACTGTGGTTCTGTGTCATCATGAGAGCATTTTTCTGGAAGTCGAGACAACGAATCTGCATTCAGGTGTTTCTTGCCTTCTCGATGTTCTATTTTAAAGTGATACTGTGATAAAACCTCCAACCAGCGAGCTAATTGTCCTTGGGGGTCCTTAAAGTTGAAAATCCATCTCAAAGAACTATGGTCAGTTCTCAGGAGAAACTTCCTTCCAAGTAAATAATGTCGAAACTGGTTGATGAAGGTAACCACTGCTAGTAACTCTCGTCGTGTTACATTATAGCGTTTTTGATGTTTATCGAGTTTCTTTGAGGCATATGCTATAACTTTTTCTTTGCCTTCTTTCATTTGCGACAGTACTGCTCCAATCCCATTATCCGAAGCATCTGTGTCTAATACAAAAGTTTCCGTAGAAGATGGGTATGATAATACTGGAGCATCACATAATGCTGCTTTCAGAGTATGGAAGGCTTCTTCACATTCTGGCGACCAAATGAATTTCTTGTCCTTCTGTGTCAAGCTGCTGAGTGGTGCTGCTATATCACTGAATTTGTATATGAACTGTCGGTAATAATTGCAGAGTCCAAGAAACTGTTGTATTTGTTTCACATTTTGTGGAGTCTTCCAATTTTTAATGGATTCCGTAATCTTGGGATTTGGTTTAATGCCCTCTTTCCCGACAATATGTCCTAGGTATAGTACTTCTGACTGGAAAAGTTCGCACTTCGAAGGTTTTAGTTTAAGACCTGCAGCTTGGAGTCTTTGAAGAACCTCATTCAACTGTTTAAAATGATCTTCCATATTCTGGCTAAAGATAATGATGTCATCCAGATATATCAATAGGTGTTTCCACTGCATTCCTCTGAAGATTAATTCCATGCATCTTTGGAAAGTACTTGGTGCTGAACATAAACCAAAAGGCATCTTTGTATATTCAAAGAGTCCGTATTTCGTGATAAAAGCTGATTTTTCTCTGTCTTTTTCCTCCAGGACAATCTGCCAATATCCACTTTGTAAGTCCATTGTAGAAAAGATTGAGGCACCTGCTAGACAATCTAGACACATGTCAATACGTGGTAAAGGATAGGCATCTTTACGGGTGCAGTCATTGAGTTTTCTGTAATCAATGCACCAGCGGACTGTTCCATCTTTTTTGCGAACTAATACCACTGGTGAGGCCCAAGCAGATTTGGAAGGTTTAATAATTCCATTACGTAGCTGTTCTTTTAAGTAGGTTTCTTCCTCTGCCTCAAATCCTTGAGGAGTCCTTCTAAGTGGTTGTCTGATGGGAGCTGATCCTGCCGTATCTATCTTATGAGTAATGACAGAACAGGTACCAACATCTGTTTTGTTTTGAGCGAAAGCGTCCTTGTTAGTTAACAGTATCTGTGCCAGTTTGATCTTGTCTTCACTGCAATGAATTTTCCCACAACTTTTTTCATACAAGTCTTTCAAATACTCGGGCAGCTGAGGAACATCGGCCTTGCTCCGCAGCAACCGTAGCACTGTATTTCCCGTATCATTCCAGTCGGTTGGAATTCTTGGGTGTTCACTATTGCCATCCACTGTCAGCTCATGCAATTTATTGCACTTATGCTTCACCATATCAGGCGTTAAGGGGTATCCACAAGAATCTAGGATCTCGGTACATTCTTGAACTGGATGTAATTCTCCTAAAAGTTGGTTTTTCTTCAGTTTTATAGGAAATTTGGAAGTGTTAACAACTCTCACTGGAATCTTTGACCTGAAAGGGTTGACTAGACAGCGGGCCACAATTACCTCTTGTGAATCTTCAAACACTGGTTCTATTGCAGAAAAACAGGTGTCAATCAACTCAGGATTTTCACTTTTTCCAATTACCAATGCCTCAGAAGAAGGGGGTATGGTGATGGTCTCATCAACATGTAACCTTGAAACTTGATCCTGTTTGCGATCCACATAACATTCCACCCACTTGCCTTGAATTTCCAAACCACGTCGCGTATTAATGGTTACATCATGTTGATCTAGGAAGTCGCAACCAAGTAAAAGGTCATCTGCTATTGGAGCCACATACATTTCCCATGCATAGTTTTCCTCTCCTATTTCCATTTGGACTTCCGTTATTCCACTTGTCCTCATTTTCCTACCCGCCTCTGCTACCACTAAGCTTCTTGGAGCTTGTCGCAACTGCGGACGTTTCTCAACAGGAATTTCCTGAAACCTTCTCTCACTAATCACTGTCACCTCTGCTCCAGTGTCTACCACAGCATTCATCCTAATGCCCTCAATGGTAACGGGAGCTTGGATAGTTACGGCATGTACCCTATCAATGACAACCTCACTTTCCTCTGGTGCAGTATTAAGTATACAAGGTTCCTTCACCTGTTCAAAACTTACTTCCTTCGTGGTTTGTGAATTTGCTTTGATCACCGTGGATTCCTTCTCCTTTTGATTGATAATGGGGTTTTTCTCCATTTTACTCATTTCCACTTTTCCTAGTAGGGCTGATGTTTGGCCGACAACCTCAGCCCCTTCTAGTTTAAAGATTTTTTATTTTCTTCTGTACATGTAGGGTGAGGAAATGACCTTGCTTGGTTAGATCCACCCTTCGTCTGTGTCTGATAATTGTTCACCTTCTTCGTGGTTGACTTGAATTCTTTTTTATCCTTTGTCAAGGGACATGTTTTCCTGGTGTGCCCTTCCTCACCACAGCCATAACATACAAAGGGTTGTTTAGATAAACTGTTTGTTGTTTTTTGGTCAACATAGTTCTTCATGTCTTTTTGTATATCACGCATGGTGCTAGTGATGGATTCTGTTAATTCCCGTCCAAAATGGTTCAGCCTGTCCTCTGTGATGAACGGTTTATTGCCAACTCTTTTGACTTCTGGAGTATTATATTCTTCCTCCACAGCTATTTGTCTGAGATGTTGTTTAGCTCTAATACCATTTTTGCATGAGAAATGCCAAGAGAGCAGATTTACAGCCTCCTGTAAGGTTTGTGGACGTTTAGTTAAGACATCATATGCAATAGATTGATCGTTGATTCCATTTAGCATGTGCTCGATGCTTAAACTTTTATAAATTTCAGTATTTTGCATTCCAGGGTATGCTTTGCTCATCTTAGCTTCAATCCGAGTAGAATACTCTTGGAAGGATTCACCAGCCGTCTTCCTGATTTGCTGAAGTTCTCTTCTATGCGTTTCCGGTAGAGTATGGTCACCAAATCTCCTATTCATCGATTCTATTAGATACAACCATTCTGATCGGACTTCATGAGAAAGTTGTGTTACGAAGGTTAGAGCTTCGTCCTTTAAGCAGAAGATGATTTCTTCCCTCCTCCTCTCAATTGTCCATTTATATCTGTCTGCCAGCATCTCAAACTGCAGCAGGAAAGACTTCCAGTCTCCCTTCCCATTAAATATTGGGAGTCTTGGTTTTGGTTCCTCCCAATCACTCATGTTGGAGTTTGTACTTCCACTTTCATTGGGAATAGGCCAGCTAGGCTGAGGATAAGTACTCCAACCTGGACGATTATTTGTGGTTTGAGGGGTCCATCTCATTTGATAATTTCCCTGGTTTGGTTGGATTACATTTGATGGATATGTAGCATTTTGGGCATAACCACTGTGTCCTTGAGAATATCCACTATAGCCTGGAGGATGAGTGTAACGACCAAGATTGGGATACAAACCATTCTGACTTGACTGTTTACTGCTGGCTATCTTCAATGCTTCCTCCAATTCTCCTATTTTGCATCTCAGACTCTCTACCTCACCTTGATTTTCATTCCTGCATTCTTCATTGTCAATGCCCATCATGCTTGGAATCCTCCTTGGGCTGTGCACTGGGGAACACACATTTTCCACCACAGAAGATGATTGAACACCTTGATTCACAAACTCTACATCCCTATTTTCCCCCACTTTAAAACTAGGAGAACCTAATTTTCTATTTCTTAACATCATTTTCCTAGGTGAATTTTTTCAAACAATACTTTTTTTTTCAAAAAAACAATAAAATATAGACAAAAAATTATTTAAATTTCAATTTTTAACCGCTGCCACCAATTATTGCGTTTGCTGAATTTGTTATTTAAATTCAAAAACGTTATAAAAGACACAAATATTATATCAATTAATATGAACTATTTATTTAGAACATAAAATATGAAATATAATATTTTCAGGTTTAAATTTAGATATTTTCCTTTAAAAAATATTGAACAATGTAATAAAAATCCCTATTCACTATAACATTCGTTAAAAATCCTTTCTATAATATTACAATATCATTTAAGTACTTAAAAACTAATAAAAAATACCTTTCAACAATAATAGATTGTCACCCTTAACGGCTGCCGTATCTCTATCTAGCACAAGAACCCGTATGTTATACAAACGTATCTAGGTAACTAGGTCATAGCAATACCTACATATTTACAATGCACAACTTGTATCATTAAAACAGTAATAAAAATACGATACTATTTTATTTCTTTTAAATACATAAAATTACTACAAGTAAACAGTACTCGAGTCAAAGTACAGAATAAATACGAAATTCTTTATACAAATCATGTTCGATCGGGATCGGGATTGCAGTATGAAAACATGTGATTTCCCGGTAAAGTCAAAACATCTTTCTTCACAGTTTTGGATACAAGTTGTAGTTTTCCACAATAATAGACGTAATCATATGAAAAGAGGTAATTAAGTATGTAAAAATGAATATGATTAACATCGAAATTAATAAACATAATATGCATTTATACAGTAATCATGCATCAATACCAGTTCGAATTTCCTCGACATGTCACAACAAAGTATGAGACAAGAAATATCGCACATTGTAAACATGACAACGCAATTAACATTTCACATTTATCACAGTCTGTGCAAATTAACATCAATTCTAGTGAAGGGCATGCAGTAAAGTTTAAAACTGTAAAGTCATATTTTCGTCTATTTCAGGTTCAAGTTCACTGTAAGTTCAATATTTGTTTTATTTCAGGTATTTATTAAAGACAACCAGTCTGGTTCAGAAACCACTCAGATAGACTACTTTGGTTTTGTCGGTTCACCGGTAGACACTACAAATATGGCCGAATTTAAAAGGGTGAGTAACAATGTAAAGGATGGAACAACATGTGAAGGGTCACAAAAGGTCAGCCTGAATAATTGTCAAACAAAGTCCAAACAAACAAAATTAGTTGATCCCAAGCCTCAAGACAGTCAGTTTTATTATTGATTTTTCCAAACATACTGGGTATTTTAAATATATCTCTTGATTTATGAAACACTCTCCTATTAATTTCGCCAGTGGAGCTTTTGTTGGCAGTGAATGAATTCCAATGGGATGAGGTCAACATAGATAGAGTTATCTCTCTTTTAACACAATTGTATCTGAATGAAATTTAAAGTAGAAATATTTAACAGTTAGAGTATTTAGATTTGACACACTGGTTTGTTATTTTCAATTTACGGGTGGAAAAAAATTATGGGAGGAAAAAGGACATTAAAACTTTTTGAAACCTGACACCAATTGTTCCAGTACAGAAATCAGCAGAATGAGTCAACAAAAAAATAATAAAAAGGAATTACTTTACTTTCAGTTTCAGATATAGAAAATATTTACTGTATTTAAGTAATGATTTTGGTTGTTTTTTTTTTTTTTGCAGGTTGCTGGCAAAAAAGGAGAGAGCCACTGACAGTCAATGTATCTTAGATTTCTATTGGTGTATGGGGAGGGGGCTTATACTGCAGGTGTAGAGTCGCATCAATCTTATCATCAACTAATACATTATTTCTGAAGATACAATGTTTGGTTATAGACAGTTCATATAAATATTTTAATTTATCGAATAAAGAGAATGAAGTATTTATGTTATACAACCAAAAAGAGATGCATGTTGAAACTTTCAAATAACTTTGAAATTGATTGTTTTTTTTTAAGTTTTACTGCCTGTCCATGTCAATTATGACTTTTTGTTCTATGGACATTTTCAAAGACAAAAGTGATGTACAGAAATATATTGCTTCTTGTAACACGTAGAAGATATGATTATGTGATAAAATGAAGGAATATTTTAAATTCATATAAATTCTGTCAGAGTTCAGTTTCTGAATTATGAAAAAGATAGAAACAATGCTTCATTCATGAACAATTATTGAAATACATTGATTTGTGTAACCATGATTTTGTCGTTTAAGTTTACATTTATATCCACAATTATTTTGAATTAATGTATTCACTCTGAACTTTGAAGTTTGTTCACAGCTAGTGGAGGAGTATGTATGATATTTTAAACAATGCCTATGGATGTCAAAATCTTGAAAATTGTTCTAACATTAAATTATTTTAAATATCAAAAAACTTTTATTTTTATATAAAATAATTTGAGTTATTTATTTAGATGTCCATTATAATCCCTGAAATTCAGTTTCCAATTTTGTTTCCAGACTGTATTAAAGCTGAACACGACTCGTAAATAGGCATATGCCATTTTCGTTATCATTATCTACGATACTTCAACACTAGGGTATACTCGTCGCATTTGTTACACCTGACTGCTTTATTGTCACGGGTATCGGCGTGGAATGGGGACCTGTCTTCGTGCTTGTTATCTTGCATTACCTTGGTTTACATTTTATTGCAGTTCATGTGTCTGTGTTTGTTTGTATACTGCACTGACCTGTAAAGCTATAATTGCAAGTTTCTTTGGTATCTAACATTCCTGCATTTGGCGAAGTATTACATCATTATTGTCGCCACCGAGTTCTCTATAACATACGTCCATCTACACCTCTATCGATTGATGTTGACTGGTTACACTGAACAGTGACTAGGTCCTGCCCTCTATATAGGGGTCTATAGGTATAGCAATTAACTAAACAACAAGAGGCCCATGGGCCACATCGCTCACCTGAGCACTGTGGCTAGGAAAGAGTAGAAATGGGTTTATAAATGAAAAGTTTTAATCCAAAAGTAGTCACATGACCAATCAGGGCTTTGCTATATTCTTGATAAGATAACTTTTAAAGAATTTTCCTATATATGTCTATGTTAAATTTTTTTGCCATTGAAGCCCCGCCCTACCCCCGGGGGTTATGATTTGAACATATTTGAATCTACACTACCTGAGGATGCTTCCATATAAATATGATCAATTATGGCTTCACAGTTATTCTGGAGAAGATTTTTAAAGAATTTTCCTATAGATATATTTCTATTTAAAACTTTGGTCGGCCCATTGTTGCCCCGCCCTACCCCCGGGGTCATGATTTGAACAAACTTGAATCTACACTACCTGAGGATGCTTTCATATAAATATGATCAATTATAGCGTTGTTATTCTTCAGAAGAAGATTTTTAAAAAATTTTCCTATATATTTCTATATAAAATTTTGGTCGGCCATTGTGGTCCTGACCTACCCCGGGGGGTCATGATTTGAACAAACTTGAATCTACACTACCCGAGGATGCTTCCATAAGCCATTGATTGGCCATTGTGGCCCCGCCCTACCCCGGGGGTCGAGATTTGAACAAACTTGAATCTACACTACCTGAGGATGTTTCCTCATAAGTGTCATCTTTCCTGGCACAGTGGTTCTTGAGAAGAAGATTTTTAAAACATACCACCAAATTTTCATTAATTCCCAATTATTTCCCCTTGAATGAGGGCATGGCCCTTCATTTGAACAAACTTGAATCCCCTTTACCCAAGGATGCTTTGTGGCAAGCTTGGTTAAAATTGGCCCAGCGGTTCTTGAGAAGAAGTCGAAAATGTGAAAAGTTTACAGACAGACAGACGGACGCCGGACAAAATGTGATCAGAAAAGCTCACTTTAGCCTTTGGCTCAGGTGAGCTAAAAATGGCAGACACATTCCTTTTACGAATCCTGTTCAGCTTTAATATTCAGTCCTTTTTCTACATGTACTGTTCATCTTAAATGCAAGAGTTTGAAGTTTTTATCATCAGAAAATAAATAAATCAGGAAAAAAATTCCCACCCTTATGTTTTTTATATATGAGGGTTGGAAAAAAATTTTTTCTGTTCTTTTTTTTTTTGGCTATGAAAACTTCAGTTTCCTGAGGTTCAAAAACAATTTTTGGAACAGGATTAATCCCAAATAGGATAGACCTCTAGCGAGGGGTACCAAAAGAACTGTAGTATAACATCATAAATCTTGGACATGAAAAGGGTAAAAAACGCCAGAGGTGGGATCAGGTGTCTAGAAGTAAGCATCCTCCATTGACCAGTCACAGTGGAACTTGGGTGAAGTTGATAAAAAACAAGAGGCCCACCTGAGTAACTTTGGCTATTCTAATCTTTCAATTAACTAAAGAAAATTTAAGGACGGAAGAATGACAGAGTGATAACAGATCTTTGCAGATCCCTATTGTGTAAATCAATGCCTCAAGTTGCTCAGACTTTTCACTGCATACATCTTAAGTTTTAGGACACCAAATTTAATATTCATAAAAACAGGCGAGCGGTACATTTCGATGAAACTGCTCTTCACCTAGCTTGTGTTTTCTGCCCACCTGAGTCAGGGGCCGATTGATTGGCAACATCACAGTTTTTACAAGTTGCTGTTAACCACTAACAACTATTATTCGCGATTCTTCAATTTGAAATCAATCCGCGCCGATTAATTTTCACGACAGAGGAATTATTTTTTTTACAAATACTAAGCCAATTAATTGGATATTCACAGGTTTAAGTAGGTGGGCGAAATCCTGAAGATTTCTTTCACTTGAATAATACCAGTAGTTGATTTACAGTAGTTCCAGAGCTCTATGAGATGTATTGATAATGACCCCCAAAACATGGCAAATACAAAACTTGTTTTAATTTTATCTACTTTTATTAAAGACCCTAGAAAAACAAGGGTCTAATATTCATTGTTTTAAGTACCATACAACCACAATATAATTCAACAATACAAAAACAAAGTAAATTTGATCATAGTAGTATGTCAAAAAAATATATATGGCCTTTCATTCATCTCAGACATTCTATATCAAACACACATCATGGATATTATACAATATGGAGGAAATGGGAATCATGACAAAAATATGAAAATTCATTCAAAATGCCGGCGCGCTCTCAAGTACAATCTTTCAACAAAGCAATTAACTTTCACGCATTATTCATTAGAGTTTTAGCATTCATTCAGATCAACTCACATTACATGTGTATTCACAATAAAGAGTAAAGTTAATTCACAGTAAAACATCTTTCTTTGGCTTTGTAACAATATATATGTTTTAAAAATCTGCAAATTGTTATTTTAAAAAAGAACAATTCAAAACAAAATAAAATGCCGATACAATAAATAAAAGAAATTTGTTCGAGTACATCATTGCAAAGAATACCCTAAGTGAGCTCAATATTAATGTCAAATTGCATATATAACAGCCCCCAAGGCTTAATATTGTGTAGAAAATGCATTATCTAACTAGCCTGGCCCCCAATTTCAATTTGTACAAAAACTCAGGACCTAGCACTAGGGAATGTCAACATATAATGCCTTTTCCATATTCGCCTTGACCTAACAAGCATTAATCTCAAGGCTGAACTATTTCTGTGTGACCTGTCCTTGACCCTGAGGTCAGATGAGCTAAATTTAGCC
>NW_026927668.1:0-31050 GCF_032062105.1 Saccostrea cuccullata | reverse complement strand
ACGGAGCAATATTTTCATGTAACAACTCAGTACAACTTCATCCACAAATTAAAACCCCACAAAAAATAGTTTTCTCAAACCGTGAAAATTAGACCCCACAAAAAAAAAGATTTTACGGTATTTAAAAATGTCAATTCTTAATAATATAAAAATATTTTTTTTAGACTATTCTGGAGATTCCTGTCAGTTGTTGAAAGACTTTTGCACGGGAACAACAAATTGTTTGTATGAGGGCATGCCTAGTACAGGAACATGTACAAATCTGCCAGCTGGAGGCTTTAATTGCGCTTGTCAAACTGGTAAGGGACTTTTTTGTCGGTAGGGTGTGGGTGCACAAACACCCCCTCCAATACATGCATACACAGGCACCCTTTATGGCACCCTGTCAATGTAATATAATCAACCTAAATTACTAAATTATTATTTCTAAATATTTTAAGGAAAAGAATCTTGAGTAAAACAAAACATTTTATTGTTTTCTTATATAGGCTATTCTGGAGGGACTTGTCAAACTAAGGTTACCCGCTGTTCCAATTTGAGTTGTGGATCTGAAGCAATGTGCAATGAGGAGATTGGTTGTTACTGTCCAGAGGGAAAAATATTCACAGAGAATATAGTTTGTAAAAGTAGGTCTTTATTAGGGGTGGGACGATATACCGATACACCGATACATATGGATATTTTCCTCCAAGATACGGTTTACGATACAAGCATTCAAATATCGGTACAAAACGATACACGAACGACCTATCCAAATATTGAAAATGAAAGTACCTGTCCTTGGAAAATGGCGGCTTGTACGAAGCGAGGAGATGATGTTGATATTGAAAACACACTGTAGAACTAATAAGTCATTGATTAGGGGTAAAGCGTTTTCATTTTTAAGCAGCCTTGGAAGATTGGACAAAAAAAGTTCAGTATGTACATGTAATGCGTGCTATACAAAGAAAATATTGTTTCCAGAACATTTGATATTATTAACTTTTAGTCCATCCTGTACTTTTTTTGTAATCTCAACTTTGCTACAGACTTTCAGCAATGAATTAATAAAAATGTAAATGTGATCGATGTTTTTTAAATGAATTTTTAGTAAGTGTTCTCTGATAAACTACATGTACACAACTATTTGTAAACAACTTCTGAATAGTAATTTGGTAATGATAGTATGTACATGTATTATTGTTTTTGTAAAGTTTTAGTAAATGAAATTGATGAACTTCAAGTATTAATTTCAAAGCAAACATGATTTGATATAGAATAACCTATGGATTCAATGTCAAGACAAAAAAAGAAATAAAATACTAATTCTTTTGAATAGTTTTATAATTTCTTGTAATATCGAGATACGTATCGTATCGTGCCAATATATCGAGATATGTATCGTATCGCAAGATGTGTGTATTGTCCCACCCCTAGTCTTTATCTATAAATTGACACATGTGTATTGTGTATAGTTACATCCTACATATTCAAATGCCCCATCCTCACTGTGTTTTGACAGAATAACAAGTAGTTTTCTGCTTCTAAAGTTTTTCTGCTGTTAAGTTTCATTATCATGATTATTAGGTATTTTCAAGTACTTCAGTGAAAATGACATTCTTATTGAAGGATAGGAAAGTTTAAAGATTTATCTGGAAATAAGGAAACAAGTGTTCCTTACAACAAATGGGACTTTGTGAATAAATCAAAGTGTGGCCCCTGTATATAGAATAAGTGGCCTCAAAATCAAATTAACATTTTACATAGAATATATGTATACAAAGGAGAAATCAGATGAATAACAGCATGGCCAAAATAACTTAGTTGAGCATTGTGGCCCATGGGCTTCTTGTAAAAAAAAAAATCAGAGAAATTCTTTCAAAATGCTGTTTCTACTACAGTTTATGTTTCTAACTTTACCTCCTGCAGTAGGATTTGAACCTGTAACATAATTGATCCTTATCAACGACTCTGAAGCAAACCCTCTAACCACTGCATTATTAGGGCAACCCTAGTTTAACTGCAAGAGGACAGCTTCCTCTATTCACTTTCCTCAACTAAAACAGTTAAATTAGTTATTGATATAATATACATTTTAATAATTTGTTTTTCTTTTAGTTCCATCAGATGACTTTGATATTTATTTTGATACTCAAATGGGAGAGGAGGGGGCCTCTACCACAGCTGTGTTACCTGGTGACCCAGAACATTCTGATTTGTCCTTTATGATGATGGTGAAGTTTAACAAAGATCAAAATGTCATGGAAAAAGAAGATGCTGTATTGTTAAGAATCAGGTATAGTAAATGCTTTATGTATTTTCTATGTTATTTAACTACGATCGTTCAATTAATCAAGAGTTAAAGAAATGATAAGGAGATGCTGTATGCAGGGTTATTTTCTTAGGAATTACTCATTGCAGATGTAGATTAAGCATACTCAATTGAACCCATTATCAGCTTTAATTTTGATGTAATTTGCATTATCATTAGATACCCATAGGCAATTAAGTCTTTTACTTACCACCAATGGGCAAGTTCACTGAAATATTGTTAAATGTGTTAATTTGTTCATTATAAACATCTATCAGAATTTTAAAAATAATTTTCAAATGATGCTAGATAATATTGCAATGCCTTTTAAAATGTGAGAAATTTGTTTTAAAGAGATAAAAGACAAGTTGTTCAGTTCACTAGTATCAAGTATCTGTTGGGAATAAAACTTAAGGAGTGCCTTCTTCAAACTGTTATTAAATGCACTGATCATTGGATTTGTTTGCAATATGGGTATTTTGATAATGGGAAAGTGTTTGTCATCGCCATGCAAACATCAACTGTGATTTGTTGATTTGCAATGAAAGGATATATCTGCAAGTCATTATAGGTAGGAATAAAGTAAAAGATGAAAAAACTCTTGTATAATAACAAATTTACACATGAAATGCCTATTGGTCCAGCTTTTCTAAAAAAGACAATTATGTGAAAGATTGAGGCTTACAGCTGTGTTAGGAATTCTCTTTTATAAGAACAGACATATAGAGCTACAGTCTGTAAGAGACTTCTGATAATACTTGTCATGGCTTTATTTCATAACAAGCACATACTTATATAACTAATATAATAAGTGAGTTGATTGCTATTAAATTATTGTACAATCTTATTTATTTATTTAATTGTTTGACATGACAATATTTGACTGCCTTATTTTATGAAATAATTGATTTTTTTCAGAGATTTCATAGAAATCAAGAATAACAGTATCACCTTCATGAACGGAACAAGCTCTCATTCAGTAAAATTTGAATACTATGGAAGCCTAGAAAGAATTGATGATGGTACTAAATGGAATTTTATTGCTGTATCATGGAGGAGAGATGGCAAGACAACAGTTTATGTGAAAGCTGGGCTACTTGTTTTTGACAGCAGCTCTGTTGCCTTCAAACTGCCAAAAGTGTAAGATTATTTAGTAGTTTTCTATTCAGTGTAAGGATTTGTAGCTTAATTATAAGATTAAGGTAGTCTGTTCCTCATCTCTCTGAAAATAAGGAGTTATTTAAAAATGTACTGTAGTACATTTTTCCGCGTGGTATTAATTTACGCTATGTATGCGGTCACAAATTTTCCACGGAAATTTGTCCAAGTGTACTTAATGTAAATGTAATGCTTATAGTGACAATCTGAAAAAATCCGCGTAATTTTCTACCCGCGGATTAAACAAAAATTGAGAATCGGCGGAATAATTATGACCCCGTGGAAAAATGTACGTCTACAGTATGCTTTCTTGTTTTAGAAGTAAATGGTATTTACCAAAGGTGATGCTCTCAAGTTTATTATTATAGTTATACTATTTATCAAAGTATACATATCTTCAGGTAATGTTGATTCAAATTTGTTCCAATCAAGACCTCTAGGCCTAGGGAAAGTCACAACAGGGGTCAATGTTTTCCATACGAATATATAGGAAATATCTTGTTCTTTTTATTAAGATTTAACATAGAAATTGGGAAGAGATATGGAGGTAGGATATCACAGGTAAAATTCTGGAACAGCAGTATTGCAAATGCCGACATGTTAAGGCTTTCAAGTGACAGGAATCATAAACCTGCAGGAGCTACTCTCATTCATGGCTGGTACAATTACAAAATGAACAAGGGAGCTATGAAGAAGATCACGACACAGATTGAAAATGATAGTATCTGTGATGTTCCTGCTTGTTCACCATCAGGTATGTAACATGAATGACACATAGTTGTTTTTCTGAATAAATGCAATGTAACAGTCTTCTTGACACTTTATAAATGTAATTTAGTTGTTCCTCATTATTTAAAATTGAGGAATACCTGTAATTGTTGATTGCACCTTGAAGAGGCTGGGTGGTAGTGGCCATTTTTAGACTATTTTAATCTCCTTTAGAAGAAGAGCTCCATATAAAGATATAAAAAAAAATGATCAAATTTTAAAATAAGAACTGATGAAATTTTTCTTTGCCAAATGATAGTTGACAGCTTAAGAAATCATATCCTAAAATTTAAGTTATATCTGGTGGTTAATAAAAAATAATTTGTTGATCACCTAGCCTCCTTAATGGTTTTTTGACCATTAATTGTAATATTTTTGCAGATAAGATTAAACCAAAGATAAAAGCCTGTCCTGTTGATGATGCAAGAAGCTCTAGCAAAAGAGTCTTTGAATATCAACTGCCAACTATTAGTTCTATGTTTGACAATTTCAATGAAAGTCAGTCCCTGATCTCACATAAAGGTTAGTTTGGCATTAAAGCCTCTTTTTTAACGCACCAGAGTTGAAAGTGAACTTTTCTGATAGTATTTTGTATAAAATACTTTAATCTGTCAATTCCTTTCTCTGTCTGTATCTCTTACCTTTAAATCTTCAAATCCACTAGGCCAATTTCACCCAATCTTGCAAGGAAATGGATGAGGAAAGGTCTATTTTGTACAGTTGACTAATCAGATAAAGCAAAACAGATTGGTGTACATAACAACCTCATTTAAAGCTGTCAATGGAGAAATGTTAGGCATTGACTTTATAGATCTTCTTATAACAACATTAAAACTATACTGCAAATGTCTTGGAAAGTGAAACATACTACCAAATTACTCAGGTGACCATTGTGGCCTATAGGCCTTGATAAATTATTAGGGGAGGGATGGGGGGGGGGGGGCACACTTTAACGGTAACCCATACTGAAAAAAGTTATAACTTATTTATAACTTTTGTAACTAAAAAAAGTTACAAAAAAGTTATAACTAAGTTATCGGAGTTTGGAACCACATGTTTTAAGTGAGGTATAATTTAGTTATAACTTAGTTACAAAAAAGTTATAACTTTTGTTTAACTTTTCACCTTTTATTCAAAATAAATACAGCAAGTGCGTGAAAGTTATAAAAAAAGTTATAACTACGAAAAGTTATACTTATTAAAAGTTACACAAAAAGTTATAAAAAAGTTACAAAGTTATACTTTAGTTATACCCAAATAAACAGTGGAAAAGTTACAATAAAGTTATACCCGAAAAAAGTTATGAAAAAGTTACAAAAAAGTTATACCTGAAAAAAGGTATACCCAGGAAAAGTTATAACTAAAAAAAGTTATACTTATCAAAAAGTTATGAAAAATTAAGTTACAAAAAAGTTATACCCCAGGAAAATTACGAAAAAGTTACAGAAAAGTTATACCTTAAAAAAGTTATACCTAAAAAAAGTTATAACTACAAAAAAGTTATAACTATAAAAAGTTATAACTACAAAAAGTTATAACTATAAAAAGTTATACTTATTAATAAAAACTTATGTAAAAGTTCCAGTGAAGTTATACACTTCCCGTTGTGGATTTACTCAATTATAAGCTTTTATAAAGCTATACTCATTAAAATTTATACAAAGAGATTTTTGAAATTTATACAAAAAAGATTACTTAAAACAAATTAAAGGCAATTACAATTTTACTTAATAAACATGATAAAGATAGCTTGGCTCATTGTCAAATACAACTGAATGAATGCACATACATGTTTTCAAGTCTACCTTATTTTTCATCATGTCATCTTCAACAGATTGAAATTTCTCTGGTTGTTTTATAGAATTAATTTTTAGCATATAGCAATTAGGGTCTTTGTACAATTACCTAGCATACTGCATTCTACTCTTGCTAATTTGTATAAATAGACTTAACTTTTGAAATATTAACACCTTATTTATTCATGATCTTGCTGTACTTCAAAATAGAGCCACCCTTGACATGCAACGATCATATTAGGCCAAGTTAGTTGAAGGACTTGGCCATCCCTTGACAGGCCGCACTGGTAGTTGGTCAAGATAGTTGACGGACTTGGCCATCCCTTGACAGGTCGCACTGGTAGTTGGTCAAGTTAGTTGACGGACTTGGCCATCCCTTGACAGATAGTAGGTTAAGTTAGTTGATGGACTTGACCGTCTCCCTTGAAAAGCTGTACTGGTAGTAAGCCAATCTAGTTTGACTTCAATGACAGGCTGCATTGGTCAAGATAGTTGAAGGACTGGACAAGCCGCACTGGTAGTCAGCCGAGCTAGTTGATGGACTTGGTCATCCCTTGACAGGCCGCACTGGTAGTCAGCTGAGCTGCCCGAGGGACTTAGCTGGTGGTCTGCGTCCCTCATTTAGGGACCGGGCTGGTCAGACGTCTTGGCTGGCAGGCAGTGTGACTCGTAGTCGTCAACGTTTTCGATGAAATATGCTTGCAATTTCAACCTTCAAATCATTTTTCTTCAATTCTGAAAAAAATTGTAAAGGTTCAAAATTTAGATATTTCCACCTGAATATCAAATTGAAACCACTCTTTCATATCAATTAATTCATTAATTCATCCATAACATGGAAAACAAGACTAATTAAAGATCTATACTTACAGGAATTAGTGTTAGATTGATAGATTTATTGAATTTTGAAATGAAAAAAAAATATTATTTTACTTACCTTGAGCACATAATATTTTTTGAAGAATTTCACTCCAGGTCAGCACATAAGTCAGAGATGCTCATGGAAAAATCATACGCCAGTATGCTGCTTTTATAAAAAAAAATAGAACATTAATCTTAAATTACTCAATTCATTACATTAACATTGCAGCTATAGATCATGTCATAATCACATCGATGTTAACAAGGCTTCACATTATTATAACAGTTCAGGGAATCTAAAAACAATTTTGGGAATAGATGTGACAAAGAACAACATATTTTATCAATATTATACTAAATGCTGAAAAAATATTATGTGTTTCAAATACTTTCAATTTCTTTGCTTCATTGTTTGTCATTTGACATACCATTAAAAATCAAAACAAACAAGAAATACAAGATTCACACACCTAGAATTTTGTTCATTCCCAATATTTCTTCTTTTTGTATTGTTCTTCGAGAGGTACTAAGTATTCTTTACCAAAAATCATTAAATGTTAGCATAAATATCGCCTTACCAACTGGTTTTATCTCCTTTTTCTATCAACACTTTCAAATAACATCACAACATTCAAATCGTCCATTAAAAAATCCGCGCTCTGTTGTTGACCAATCATAGACCTCAAAAACGTCACGTGATAGGAAAAAATTAAATAAATAATTCATAATTAATTTATTTTAGATCCAAATAAACATAATTGTGCATTTTAAAACTTAATTTGAATATTAAAACACCAGTTGATGTTAAAATTTTGAGTTTATTCTATCAACAAAACGGACATCGGGGGCCGCCATATTTTTTCGTCGCCGCCATTTTTGATTTAACATTTGTTTATTTGTGAAAATAACTATTATAACTGGGTTATTTAATTATGCAAACAATAAAATCTACATGTACTAGTCCTCTGCTTAAATGTTTACATAACTGGCAGTCTTTATTTCCAACATCGTAATATCTGTTTAAAATAAACCTGCATATACTCTATGCTGTTGTTTATCTTTCTAGCCACCCATATTACGACTGATTTTCTTCAGATTTCAAAGAACCTGTGTAGAATTGTACCATTGCATAATACACATAGCTGAAATTTACGAATTGCTGACCACAAAGGTCACCTAGTACAAACACCTGTGTCACAGTAAACAATAGGGAAATTTACACAGTTTTGCACACGAAGAAAAATCCGTGCAAAATTCACATGACTTCATGGGATTACAACATTTTACTGTTTATATCTCTTGCAGGGCATTTATATTTCCCCAGAATGATGGAATATTTATTCCCAACTTCAGATGTACATGCATTATTATAATTTACAAGACAAATATTAAGTCTCATCGGGGTCTCAATAAATACGTTTTTTCTGAGAGAGAGAGAGAGAGAGAGAGAGAGAGAGAGAGAGAGAGAGAGAGAGAGAGAAGATAATATTTATTTAAAGTGGGTACATCAACAAAGAACATTAGCTCTGAAGAGCTATTTTCCGACTACAGAGAGAGAGAAATTTTCCCAACTTCAGTTGAATCTTACATAACAAATATAATTTAATATAGACAATTATATTTATTATACACACACATTGACAAACACCCTCACACTTTACACACCAGAGAGAGAGAGAGAGAGAGAGAGAGATTCTCATTTATAGATGTAATTTACAAGATTTTATTTCCCATCCCTTCTGTTGAACTTGACATGACTGTGAACAGCATATTTATTATGAATGAGAAATCAATCATTGGTAGTAAACAATAATAATTAATATTGTCTAAGAGCCCTCAGGCAGTCCCTTTTTTTCTTAAAAAAATTATCTATATATTCCTAGTGAATTTTCCCTCTGATTAGAAATAGGAATAATTGACAGTTTTCTGCTGCAGTGTTTGAAAAACAAGAAAACCCAACATTTTGAACTGATGATCAAAATTCATTCAAATTTAATTAACACTTAGGTATAATGATATTTTTGAAAAAAAGGTAAGAGTGTCAAGTAGTATCCATTAATTAACCCCAAAAACTTGTACATTTATACTGGTTATGCTTGAAAATGGCTAAGTTCAGAAAAGTTACATTTTAGTTATACATGAAAATGACAAACTCCAGAAAAGTTATGTTTTAGTTATACATGAAAATGGCTAAGTCCAAAAAGTTACATTTTAGTTATACATGAAAATGACAAAGTCCAGAAAAGTTATGTTTTAGTTACACATGAAAATGGCTAAGTCCAAAAAGTTATATTTTAGTTATACATGAAAATGACGAAGTCCAAAAAAGTTACATTTTAGTTATAACTTTTTTGTACCTCAGAGCCTAGGTATAACTAAGTTATACTTTAGTTATAACTTTGTTATAACTTTTTTCGGCATGGGAAGTTTTAGATTTGTATTTGTGCTTGTTCCACATCAAAATATAATCAGTTTTGTTTGCTTCAGTAAAGACAAACTCAAAAAAAATTCTAGAATATCATTGAATAATTTAGAAACTTGAGTTTCCATTGTTTCAAGAGGATATAGATCAAGAAATTGCAGGTCCCTTTTAGAATAAAATTATATTTCAGGCAGCTTCACTTGGGGTGATTACAGCTTAATGTTTTTGGCCGCTGATGAGAATGGAAATACTGCCATGTGCCGTAGCAAGCTGTATGTAAAATGTAAGTTATACTTTATTACATTCTACAAGGTTAAATTAAATTGTCCATTAAGACTAACTTCAATTCAATCAAGTCTACCCCAATTTTAAAACTAATCTGACTGAATCTTATTTTGTCTATGGAAATATATATACTACAGATGCATATGATCCATTGAGACTTCATCTGTATTAAAAACAAGACTGCATTATAATTGCAGTAAGGTTCATTACTTATAGGGAGAGTGTTCTGACCCATCAGGCTCTTGTATTTCTGATGCCTCATCAGGTGTAATTTAGTATATTGCTAAGAAACTTGAATATATTTGATGATTTACAAACTTGTTCATTTTAGATAATGCTGATTGCCCTCCACCAAGAAAGCCACCCTCTCTTATCATTGGTTACTGTTCAGGCAGCAAAGATATTTGTAAACTGAGTTGTCCTGGTAACCAAGTTCTATCTATCCCAGTTCCAAAATATAAGATGTGTTCAAAGCTTGGTGTGTATACTCCTCTCAAACCACGACAAAAGTTTGCATTGCCATCATGTGGAGGTAAGTGTTCTGAATTATTTTTTTCATAAAGGACAAGATAGGCTAAGACTTTTTTGGCCCCTGATTTTTGGCATCTTTTAGACTGATGCAACAGTTTATTAATAAAAACTTTTTGTCACCTCTGCCACAAAATGAGTATTGGTTCTAAGTTATGGGATACACAGAGAGGTCAGAAAATATGTCAATTTCTGAATTTTCCCATTTTGATGAAAATTAACATCGATTTTACTGCACAATTGTTCAGAAAACAGAGAGCACAAGCTTGCCTTTCCATCATATTTATATATTTCATACACATTGTATCAGATGCATGTTGTATAAACATTGTATCAGATGCATATGTTATGTATAAAAATCTCAGATAGGCAAGCTTGTACTCTATGTTTGTATTCTATGCTTGAAGAGAAAAGCATCTCAAATATGACAAAATTCCACCAGAATTAAGGAAATGCAGGAAAATGTTCCATTTCTTCATCCTACTGTGGCTTCTTTGTAATCAAAATACTGCTGGTTTTAAAACAAGCTTCATTTTAAGTACTTAACTATACAAACAATCCTAATATAAACTGTGTTCTGATTTTTACATCAAATAAGGGGCCAGAATCAGCCTTTACCTTACCTTGTCCTTTGTAGGATTATTCAGTTTATAGTTCCAAATCATCCTAAATGTACTACTGCAATAAGAAAATTACTGAAACATTAATAGTTCTATTTTGATTTAACTCATTCTTTTGATTTCAACTCTTGTCTTTTCAATTGACCAATATTTTGCTATTATTCATGTGATATCCTTTTTCTGTAGACTATATACATTTGTAGTAAAGATTTTATATGTTTGATTACACTTTTTTTCTCCAGGCAAAACAGATACACAAATTCAGATAGAAGTCTCCTTAAAATTTTCATTAGCCGTTGTCTGTGATGTGTCTTTGGAATCACCAATAGAAAGAAAACTAAAGACGGATTTTAAAGATAACGTTTACCAGAACTGGAATAATGTCTGTTCAGATTCTGACTGCTCAAATGTGGACATCAGCTCTAAGTGTGTTACTGGCAAAGAACAGATGACAGTTGCTATGAAAATAAAGAATTTAAGGTAAAATGATGTTAGTTCATTAGCAATTAGATACTCTTTCCACATGTTTATGCCCCCCTCTAAAGAAGCGTTTCCACATTCCTACTGTAAATTTATCCCATGCGGGAAAAGTATGTCTACAGTATTCAATTAAAGCCATAATATTCTAATTGAAACTATGTACTTATCAAGTGACATACTCTCAGACTGATAGATGCTTTAACTAACATAATTCTAAGCTAAGTAGAACCTGAAATACAGGTAATTAAGTTTCAAAAGTAGGTCACTGTTCATCATGTTATTCAGGCAATTGCTAAGGCCCATGGGCTTCCATTATGCCTTTGCAATCAAATAAGTAGACAATTTATTTGTATACAATAAAAAAAATATATAGCTTTTTTTGTCATTTATGTTTTTTTAGAAACAGTATTACTAAAAAGAGTGGTTCTAACACATACACAGCAAAAGAAGTCTTCAGAGTTCTAATATTTGAAGATGCTGTTTTCATAGTGGATGTAAGTTATTTTGTCATATCAAATACCTTATATTGAGATTCAATTTACACTGTGTTGTTGTATTTGTGTCCCCCACTTTCACTGAAATTTGGGGATATTAATTTTGGTCAGTCCATCTGCAACACTTTTGTTTCTGCAAGATATCTCAAAAAGCCTTTGAGCATTTGCATTGGAATTTTACATAGCAACTCCCTATATGGCCTAAAGAAGACCCCTATTTATTTTGAGGTCAAAGGTGAAGGACATAAATTCTGTCTGTTTTAACACTTAATATTTCTGCAAGATATCTTGAGAAGCCTTTGAGCTTTTGTGATTGAATGTTATACTACAGCTCCATATGTTCCTATTGGATTTTAATGTCAAAGGGTCCAGGTTGTAAATATCGGTATATATTCTACTCTAAATCCATTCATTAC
Source organism: Saccostrea cuccullata (assembly GCF_032062105.1). Taxonomy (NCBI): domain Eukaryota; kingdom Metazoa; phylum Mollusca; class Bivalvia; order Ostreida; family Ostreidae; genus Saccostrea; species Saccostrea cuccullata. Next base: position 18,932 of record NW_026927668.1, on the reverse strand, counting down.
TTTCAAAGTACAATAAAAAACTAACACACCATTTGGACATAGCAACGACACGCAGCAGCTTTATTTGTACAGTGTACATAACATGCAAAATATGAAAATCAATTTGTATATACATGTTTATGTTGGATTGAATAAAACATGTTGAAATTTTAACTTTATCGTGCACTATGTGTTGTCCTAAACTGGCATTTAAACCACTATTTACCTCTTATATAGCCTTGCTAACGAGACCGGTTCTAAAGAACCATGTGATATTCACCAGGTATTTGAATGAAAACCTTGTAATTCTGAAAAAGTAATTCATTATCACACCAAGTAGAAATTGATTTCTGTCTAATTCGTTCCTCAAATGAAAGAAATCATATTATTCTGCTTGTGTGTAATACTTTTATGATATCTCATTACAAGAAGCTTTTGAGCTTTTTCAATGAAACTTTATACCATACCTTCCAATAGCACCAACAGCCCCTCTTAAAGTATCCTTTTTATTGTTGTACATGTATTGTCACAGAACATTGTACTTTGAAAGTGGCTAAATCATCATATTGACCTTAAAAACAGCAAAAAAAAAAATCTTGCATGGGGTCTAATGTACCTTCAAATAAATGAAATATTTTTTTTTTTGCAAGGGTGTTGGTGGTGCAAAGCTTCTGAATGACCAAGTAGTAATTACAGATATTGTATCATGTCCAGATGGTAACATGGTTATAGAGGGTAATTGTGGTAAGTATCTTTATATCAAATATAAATTTCATTGGAATTTCTGTTGCATTTCAAGTGATGAAATACATACTTTTGAATGATTGGAGATAGGCTTCCATATTTTACATTATCTATGACAAGACCTTTTTGAATGCTTTTGACCTCATGACTTTGAAGTTTGGCACAATTTTAACAAGCAAGTTCAAAGAATTCTGGTCTCCCGCTTTCAGTGTCTGTGGATAAGATGTCATTATTAGGACCCCGCAAGGATTTGCGGGTGCCCTATAGTAATCACTGTCTGTCTGTCTGTCTTTCTGTTTTTTAGGTCTTTCCACCTTTCTGTGGAAAGACCTATTGAAATTGTTCTGTTTATTATTATTATTTTTCCGCCAAACGTGTTTTTGAGTTTCAAGATTTATCGAAAAGATTTATAGACCATAAGAATGTACTTCGTAAATGATTTTCGCAGTTGACCCTGCGTATATGAACTTTGACTCTTAAAGGAGTTATTGCCCCTTTTGCAATAAATGCTTGTTATCGCTACTCCTCCGAAACCGTAAACCGCAGAGATTCCAAACCTTTATTAATGTCTGCGACTACTTGAAAGGATCTTCAGATCTATTCATTGCGAAAGGATTCGTAGACCCCTACTGTGAGTTTTTGCCCCTGAAAGTTTTTGAATTTTACAAATAATGAAAAATTTTTAAAACGAGAAGTTGTAGAGACATGGGACCAACTGCACAAGATTCATTGACCTTTGTCCTTAAAATTTATGCAAAGGTCAAAGGTCAAGGTCATTCCAAAAATGAGAAATTAAGGTCTTTTTATATCTCTTTCGTTTTTCAACGTATACTTAAAGTCTTTGCAACATTAATATGCCCTCTTAAAACTATTTGAAAGATTTTATTCTTGTCCCCTAACATTAACTCTTATAAAAGTTATTGCCCCTTACGCAAGAAATGCTTGTTATCGCTACTCCTCCGAAACCATAAACCGCAGAGGTTTGAAACCTTTACCAATGTCTGCGACTACTTGAGAGGACCTTCGGATCTATTCATTGCGAAAGGATTCGTAGACCCCTTCTATGAATTATTGCCCCTGAATGTTTGTGATGTTTACGATTATCAAGATCTTTTCTTAAACGACAAGGCGTAGAGACATGGGGCCAACTGCAAAAGATTCTTTGACCTTTGACCTTGAAATTTAGGTCAATGTCAAAGGTCAAGGTCATTCAAAATATGTAAAATTAAGCATTTTCTATAGCTCTTTTGTTCTTCACCAAATTTTAAATATCTTTGCACCTTCAATATGTACTCTTAAAACCATTTCAGGGATTTCATGCTTGACCCCTAAGATTGACCCCTCTAAAAGTTAGTGCCCCTTCCAGTGTAAACCCTTGTTATCGCTACTCCTCCGAAACCGTAAACCGCAGAGATACAAAACCTTCAACAATGTCTACGACTAATTTAGAACACTTCTCATTCCATTGGTGCGAAAGAATTCGTAAACCATTTGAAGTAGTTATTGCCCCTGCCAGTTCATGATGTTTACGAAGAACTAAAAACAAGTCGTAAAGACATGGGCCCAACTGTATGAGATCTTTTGACCTTTGACCTTGAAGAATAGGTCAAGGTCAAAGGTCAAGGTCATTGAAAATTGTCAATTTAAGCTTAAAATCCAAATGACCTTGACCTTTGACCTTGACCTTTGACCCCTTACTCAAAAAGTTATAAAGAAATATTCATTACCTTTATCTGGATTCAGCTTCAAGTGTTAATCTCAAGTTTATCTCTCTCTTTACTTTTTTTTTATGATGACCTTGATCTTTGACCTTGATAAATGACCTTGACCTTTGACCCCCTAGTGACCCAAAGGTCACAATCAAGCTTAAGGTCGTTGAGGTATTTTCAACTCTTACTCTAACAAATGCTTATATCCCCCCCCCCCCCCCCCTTTTTCTAAAATCAAAAAATCAACAGCAGCATAGAGAAAATGTCTACAAGTCAAAAGACACGATATATCGACATAAGATTCGGAGTAAAAGCAAGAAGAGACCTTAAAGAAAGTGTCCTGAGAGTTTTAAGGTGAGTCTCTAAAATATAATGAAATTCTGGTGAAAATCGGCAAAATCTGCATTTTTTTCTGTCTGAAATTTAGTTATAGCTGAGCATAAAAATTAATTGAAGCCCGTATTGGTTATTTCTGCAATTGTTGTTAATATCATTCGATTCTCCTGCTCTATTACGACATTTTAATACCAATTATTCTTGCTTTCTTTAGTGTATGGAATTTATTTCAATTTTATGTGGATTTAATATAAATGGAATGAATCTTGATTCCATCTGAAATTTGATTTTTTTTTTCCTAGAATAACACAATCCCAAGAAATAGCGACTTTCAGCATAGTAAAAAGAAATACACGTTTCTTCCCTGTGTTTCCCATCTAGAATTACATGTTTGGAATTTTATTCATGCTACTTACATTGAATTTCATGCCTATTTCGGTCAGGAATGTTAAACCCGAACCCGATTCTCTGTTTTCCTTTTCCATAATTACAAACTGCCTTGCATCTCTCGCTTTGTTTCTCACATGCTTTTAAATAATTTATCGCCATCCATTTCAAACATAAAACAACTCAAATCGGATATTTTCAAACATCTCTTTAATACATGTATAATGCACATATGATGCAGGTAACACATGGGACATTTCACAACGTTTTCACTTACGCTTCCGTCTTGATGCGCAGATCAAATGCATGTGATTCATATTAATAGGTATATCATAATTTTAATCAGACCCTACCCTTTACATCTTAACTTGAAAACAATCTCATTCAAGCTCATATATACACCTAGGAGCGTGTTACAATGTTTTTTATGTGCTCTCTTTGCGTGATCAATGAATTCGTGCTTATCCCCGAGTCGACTCGTATAAACCAGGAAGTCTGTTCAGAATGTATTTATACCAACTGCGAGCCCGATCTAAACTCCTAGTAGAGAAATGAGAATTTTGCTGTTTTATTTATTTTCTTGCTTTTTTCCTACTTTTTTCAGCCCAAATGATATTGAAACACTTAAAAAGGTGGAAAGACGTCTCATTGTTCTCTGAACAATTAGTTTACTAGTGTTTATTAGGTCTTTCCACCTTTCTGTGGAAAGACCTATTGAAATTGTTCTGTTTATTATTATTATTTTTCCGCCAAACGTGTTTTTGAGTTTCAAGATTTATCGAAAAGATTTATAGACCATAAGAATGTACTTCGTAAATGATTTTCGCAGTTGACCCTGCGTATATGAACTTTGACTCTTAAAGGAGTTATTGCCCCTTTTGCAATAAATGCTTGTTATCGCTACTCCTCCGAAACCGTAAACCGCAGAGATTCCAAACCTTTATTAATGTCTGCGACTACTTGAAAGGATCTTCAGATCTATTCATTGCGAAAGGATTCGTAGACCCCTACTGTGAGTTTTTGCCCCTGAAAGTTTTTGAATTTTACAAATAATGAAAAATTTTTAAAACGAGAAGTTGTAGAGACATGGGACCAACTGCACAAGATTCATTGACCTTTGTCCTTAAAATTTATGCAAAGGTCAAAGGTCAAGGTCATTCCAAAAATGAGAAATTAAGGTCTTTTTATATCTCTTTCATTTTTCAACGTATACTTAAAGTCTTTGCAACATTAATATGCCCTCTTAAAACTATTTGAAAGATTTTATTCTTGTCCCCTAACATTAACTCTTATAAAAGTTATTGCCCCTTACGCAAGAAATGCTTGTTATCGCTACTCCTCCGAAACCATAAACCGCAGAGGTTTGAAACCTTTACCAATGTCTGCGACTACTTGAGAGGACCTTCGGATCTATTCATTGCGAAAGGATTCGTAGACCCCTTCTATGAATTATTGCCCCTGAATGTTTGCGATGTTTACGATTATCAAGATCTTTTCTTAAACGACAAGGCGTAGAGACATGGGGCCAACTGCAAAAGATTCTTTGACCTTTGACCTTGAAATTTAGGTCAATGTCAAAGGTCAAGGTCATTCAAAATATGTAAAATTAAGCATTTTCTATAGCTCTTTTGTTCTTCACCAAATTTTAAATATCTTTGCACCTTCAATATGTACTCTTAAAACCATTTCAGGGATTTCATGCTTGACCCCTAAGATTGACCCCTCTAAAAGTTAGTGCCCCTTCCAGTGTAAACCCTTGTTATCGCTACTCCTCCGAAACCGTAAACCGCAGAGATACAAAACCTTCAACAATGTCTACGACTAATTTAGAACACTTCTCATTCCATTGGTGCGAAAGAATTCGTAAACCATTTGAAGTAGTTATTGCCCCTGCCAGTTCATGATGTTTACGAAGAACTAAAAACAAGTCGTAAAGACATGGGCCCAACTGTATGAGATCTTTTGACCTTGAAGAATAGGTCAAGGTCAAAGGTCAAGGTCATTGAAAATTGTCAATTTAAGCTTAAAATCCAAATGACCTTGACCTTTGACCTTGACCTTTGACCCCTTACTCAAAAAGTTATAAAGAAATATTCATTACCTTTATCTGGATTCAGCTTCAAGTGTTAATCTCAAGTTTATCTCTCTCTTTACTTTTTTTTTATGATGACCTTGATCTTTGACCTTGATAAATGACCTTGACCTTTGACCCCCTAGTGACCCAAAGGTCACAATCAAGCTTAAGGTCGTTGAGGTATTTTCAACTCTTACTCTAACAAATGCTTATATCCCCCCCCCCCCCCCTTTTTCTAAAATCAAAAAAACAATCAATACCAACGTAGAGAAAATGTCTACAAGTCAAAAGACACGATATATCGACATAAGATTCGGAGTAAAAGCAAGAAGAGACCTTAAAGAAAGTGTCCTGAGAGTTTTAAGGTGAGTCTCTAAAATATAATGAAATTCTGGTGAAAATCGGCAAAATCTGCATTTTTTTCTGTCTGAAATTTAGTTATAGCTGAGCATAAAAATTAATTGAAGCCCGTATTGGTTATTTCTGCAATTGTTGTTAATATCATTCGATTCTCCTGCTCTATTACGACATTTTAATACCAATTATTCTTGCTTTCTTTAGTGTATGGAATTTATTTCAATTTTATGTGGATTTAATATAAATGGAATGAATCTTGATTCCATCTGAAATTTGATTTTTTTTTTCCTAGAATAACACAATCCCAAGAAATAGCGACTTTCAGCATAGTAAAAAGAAATACACGTTTCTTCCCTGTGTTTCCCATCTAGAATTACATGTTTGGAATTTTATTCATGCTACTTACATTGAATTTCATGCCTATTTCGGTCAGGAATGTTAAACCCGAACCTGATTCTCTGTTTTCCTTTTCCATAATTACAAACTGCCTTGCATCTCTCGCTTTGTTTCTCACATGCTTTTAAATAATTTATCGCCATCCATTTCAAACATAAAACAACTCAAATCGGATATTTTCAAACATCTCTTTAATACATGTATAATGCACATATGATGCAGGTAACACATGGGACATTTCACAACGTTTTCACTTACGCTTCCGTCTTGATGCGCAGATCAAATGCATGTGATTCATATTAATAGGTATATCATAATTTTAATCAGACCCTACCCTTTACATCTTAACTTGAAAACAATCTCATTCAAGCTCATATATACACCTAGGAGCGTGTTACAATGTTTTTTATGTGCTCTCTTTGCGTGATCAATGAATTCGTGCTTATCCCCGAGTCGACTCGTATAAACCAGGAAGTCTGTTCAGAATGTATTTATACCAACTGCGAGCCCGATCTAAACTCCTAGTAGAGAAATGAGAATTTTGCTGTTTTATTTATTTTCTTGCTTTTTTCCTACTTTTTTCAGCCCAAATGATATTGAAACACTTAAAAAGGTGGAAAGACGTCTCATTGTTCTCTGAACAATTAGTTTACTAGTGTTTATTAGGTCTTTCCACCTTTCTGTGGAAAGACCTATTGAAATTGTTCTGTTTATTAGGTCTTTCCACCTTTCTGTGGAAAGACCTATTGATTTCCTTCTGTTTCTTTTTTTCCTTTTTAGGTCTTTCCACCTTTCTGTGGAAAGACCTATTGATTTCCTTCTGTTTCTTTTTTTCCTTTTTTCTTATTAGGTCTTTCCACCTTTCTGTGGAAAGACCTATTGATTTCCTTCTGTTTCTTTTTTTCCTTTTTCTTATTATTTTTTATTATTTTTCCGCCGTGTGATTTTGAGTTTCAAGATTTATCGTAAAGATTTTCAATTCATAAGAATGTACTCCGTAAAAGATTTTCGCAGTTGACCCTGCGTATATAAACTACGACCCCTTTCGGAGTTATTACCCCTTTCGCAAAAAAGCTTGTTATCGCTACTCCTCCGAAACCATAAACAGTAGAGAAATGAAACCTTCACTAATGTCTTCGACTAATTTAGTAGACACTTCATTGATTCATTGCGAAAGTATTCATTGACCCCTTCAATAAGTTATTGCCCCTGGAAATTTTAGAATTTTACAAATAATTAAAAATTTTCAAAACGAGAAGACATAGAGACATGGGACCAAATGCATAAGATTCATTGACCTTTGGTCTTGAAATTTATGGAAAGGTCAAAGGTCAAGGTCATTCCAAAACTGAGAAATTTAGCTCTTTTTATATCTCTTTTGTCTTTTAACATAAACTTAATGTCTATGCATCATTAATATGTACTTTTAAAACAGTTTCAAAGATTTTATTCTTGTCCCCTAACATGAACCCATTTAAAAGTTATTGCCCCTTGTGCGAAAAACCTTGTTATCGCTACTCCTCCGAAACTTTAGACCGTAGAGACACCAAACCTTCACTAATGTCTTAAGGGTCTTTAGACCTAACTTCACTGTATAGGTGCAAAAGAATCTGATGACCCCTTGTATGAGTTATTGCCCTTTAACTTCTTTATACTTACTATTAAACCTTGTATCTTGAAAACTATAAATGGTAGAAGCATGGGGCCAACTGCATTGAGACTCGTGACCTTTGACCTTGAATATTTTGTCAAGGTCAAAGGTCAAGGTCATTGCAAAAATGAGAAATTAGGCTCTTTTTATATATCCTTTGTCTTTTAACATATGCAATCAGTCTTTGCATCATTAATATGTACACTTAAAACTATTTCAAAGATTTCATTCTTGTTCCCCAAGATAGACTCTATCAAAAGTTATTGCCCCTTATGCGAAAAACATTGTTATCACTACTACTTCAAAACTGTAGACCGTAGAGGCATGAAACCTTCACTTATGTCTTAAAGGTCTTTAGGCACACCTTCATTGTATAAGTACTAAAGGATCTAATGACCCCTTATATGAGTTATTGCCCTTTAACTTCTTTATACTTACTATTAAACCTTATATCTTGAAAACTATAAATGGTAGAAGCATGGGGTTAATTGCAATGTGTCCCTTGACCTTTGACCTTGAAAATTTTTTCAAGGTCAAAGGTCAAGGTCATTTTAAAAAAATTTTTTTTTTTTTACATTTTCATTTTTTTTTCAAGCCATTTCCCTTAAAATTAAATTTAGAGTGTAAAATATAAAATTATAAGAAATTTAAAAAGGTGGAAAGACCTCTTATTGTTCTATGAACAATAAGTCTCCTAGTTATTTTTTATTATTTTTCCGCCGTGTGATTTTGAGTTTCAAGATTTATTGAAAAGATTTTAAGTTCATAAGAATGTACTCCGTAAAAGATTTTTGCAGTTGACCCTGCATATATGAACTATGACCCCTTTCAGAGTTATTACCCCTTTCGCAAAAAAGCTTGTTATCGCTACTCCTCCGAAACCGTAAACAGTAGAGAAATGAAACCTTCACTAATGTCTTCGACTACTTTAGTAGACACTTCATTGATTCATTGCGAAAGTATTCATTGACCCCTTCAGTGAGTTATTGCCCCTGAAACTTTTTGAATTTTACAAATAATTAAAAATTTTCAAAACAAGAAGTCGTAGAGACATGGGACTAACTGCATAAGATTCATTGACCTTTGACCTTCAAATTCATGTAAAGGTAAAAGGTCAAGGTCATTCCAAAAATGAGAAAATTAGCTCTTTTTGTATCTCTTTTGTCTTTCAACATATACTTAATGTCTATGCATCAGTGATATGTACTCTTTAAACTGTTTCAAAGATTTCATTCTTGTCCCCTAAGATTAAACCTTTTAAAAGTTATTGCCCCTTGTGCGAAAAACCTTGTTATCGCTACTCCTCCGAAACTGTAGACCCTACAGACACCAAACCTTCACTAATGTCTTAAGGGTCTTTAGACCTAACTTCATTGTATAAGTGCAAAAGAATCTGATGACCCCTTATATGAGTTATTGCCCTTTAACTTCTTTGTACTTACTATTAAACCTTATAACTTGAAAACTATAAGTGGTAGAAGCATGGGGTCAATTGCATTGTGACCCTTGACCTTTGACCTTGAATATTTTTTCAAGGTCAAAGGTCAAGGTCATTCTTTTTTTTTTAAATATTCATTTTTTCTATGCTTTAAGAGAGTTTTGGTTTCTTTTTCATGGAATTTAATTTTTAGGAGTCAGATATAAAACAGAGTTCAAAGAAGGTGGAAAGACCTCTTATTGTTCTGTGAACAATAAGTCTCCTAGTTCTTATTATTTTTTATTATTTTTCCGCCGTGTGATTTTGAGTTTCAAGATTTATCGTAAAGATTTTCAATTCATAAGAATGTACTCCGTAAAAGATTTTCGCAGTTGACCCTGCGTTTATAAACTACGACCCCTTTCGGAGTTATTACCCCTTTCGCAAAAAAGCTTGTTATCGCTACTCCTCCGAAACCATAAACCGTAGAGAAATGAAACCTTCACTAATGTCTTCGACTAATTTAGTAGACACTTCATTGATTCATTGCGAAAGTATTCATTGACCCCTTCAATAAGTTATTGCCCCTGGAAGTTTTAGAATTTTACAAATAATTAAAAATTTTCAAAACGAGAAGACGTAGAGACATGGGACCAACTGCATAAGATTTATTGACCTTTGGTCTTGAAATTTATGGAAAGGTCAAAGGTCAAGGTCATTCCAAAACTGAGAAATTTAGCTCTTTTTATATCTCTTTTGTCTTTTAACATATACTTAATGTCTATGCATCATTAATATGTACTTTTAAAACAGTTTCAAAGATTTTATTCTTGTCCCCTAACATGAACCCATTTAAAAGTTATTGCCCCTTGTGCGAAAAACCTTGTTATCGCTACTCCTCCGAAACTTTAGACCGTAGAGACACCAAACCTTCACTAATGTCTTAAGGGTCTTTAGACCTAACTTCACTGTATAGGTGCAAAAGAATCTGATGACCCCTTGTATGAGTTATTGCCCTTTAACTTCTTTATACTTACTATTAAACCTTGTATCTTGAAAACTATAAATGGTAGAAGCATGGGGCCAACTGCATTGAGACTCATGACCTTTGACCTTGAATATTTTGTCAAGGTCAAAGGTCAAGGTCATTGCAAAAATGAGAAATTAGGCTCTTTTTATATATCCTTTGTCTTTTAACATATGCAATCAGTCTTTGCATCATTAATATGTACACTTAAAACTATTTCAAAGATTTCATTCTTGTTCCCCAAGATAGACTCTATCAAAAGTTATTGCCCTTTATGCGAAAAACATTGTTATCACTACTACTTCAAAACTGTAGACCGTAGAGGCATGAAACCTTCACTTATGTCTTAAGGGTCTTTAGGCACACCTTCATTGTATAAGTACTAAAGGATCTAATGACCCCTTATATGAGTTATTGCCCTTTAACTTCTTTATACTTACTATTAAACCTTATATCTTGAAAACTATCAATGGTAGAAGCATGGGGTTAATTGCAATGTGTCCCTTGACCTTTGACCTTGAAAATTTCTTCAAGGTCAAAGGTCAAGGTCATTTCAAAATTTTTTTTTTTTTTTTTACATTTTCATTTTTTTTTCAAAGCCATTTCCCTTAAAATTAAATTTAGAGTGTAAAATATAAAACTATAAGAAATTTAAAAAGGTGGAAAGACCTCTTATTGTTCTATGAACAATAAGTCTCCTAGTTTGTAATAACTTTTTTTATGGTTGCCCAATCAACTTCAAATTTGGTATGGTAGTTCAGTAGGCAGAAATACATATTTTGATGCTAATTAAGTTTGGTTCTCTATGTCTTCTGGTTTGGAGCTGGGGTGGTGGGGTAGATTCCTTATCTATGCACAAGAATGAATGGGCAAAGAAAGATAATTGCTGAGAATGTTACCTTAATTGTGAAATGGGAAGGCTGTGCAATTTGTTCTTTGGGATTAATTAACCTTCCACATGAAGAAAATCCTGAGCATTATCTTTATCTGTCACATTGAGATTAATAACTGTACCGCCTCTGTCTGCAATGAACTTTGTTTTGAAGGAAAGGTCAATTTTGAATGATGCACATTCTCTGAAATATGGATTTAAAATCATGTTCATACTTTATTTTTGGTTAAAATACTGTACACAATGATTTATGATAATTTAATTTAATTCTAAAATCAAAATATTTCAGCGGGGCCCTTGCTGATTGGTCAGTTTTCTAGTTTATGGCATATTGTAACAAATATGAATGCCCTATCAGATATCATCCAAACATTTTCACTAAAGTTGATTTTTATTAAAATAAGATCAAACATGGAGTTTAAGATCAATGGGTCAGAAATCATAGCATGCACATAAATATCTTGGTCAGATGTACTACACGTGTCAAATATAAAAAGGCCTATCTCTTCTCTATCAAAACTTATAAGGAAAAATAACAATTTTTGAAAAGTAGGTCCAAGGTCATAGGGTCAAAAATCATAGTGTATTTAGAAAGGTATTACCACATAAATGTAAAAGGTGAGTGCCCTAAATCTTCTCATTTAAAAGGTAAGACCATGGTTAAGTTTTTAGAAAAGTAGGTCAAGGTCACAGGGTAAAAAATTATAGTTATGATCTTATGACTGTTAAGAATTTATGCCATTGTACTCAAAGATTTGGTCGACTGTTGCAATGCAATTCGATAAATTGCTCACTTTGCAAAAAAATTTAAAATGTGTTTAAATTTCATTTTTCAAAGGTATTTTTCTTGAGCCAAGACCTTCACTTGTGTACCAACAATTTTTACCCTTTGACCTTGACTTTTGAGTTTGACCTACTTTTCAAAAAAAATCCAATCTTTCTATTACTTTTGAAAAGTTGATGCCAGTGATTTCACATGTCATTGTATATTAATTGTGAAAGACCTATCTTTCGTTGCCAACAATTTTGAAGCTTTGACCTTGCATGGAGATTGGCCTACTTTTGAATCTCGAATTTCGAATCTAGTATTTCGAAATTTGAATCTCGAATGAGCCTTCTAGGCTTTCGTACTTTAGACATACATTTCAAACCAAGGGGCAAATGTAGAAATTTAGAAATTTTATAAAGAAAAGAATGATGGTACATATGAACATTGTGGCTAATGCACCTCTTGTGTTCTTTATAAACAATCAATGAAAACTTAAGAAAAGGCTTTGAAAATTGCTGAGGAAGAGTTGAAATTGGATGCACATATTTATGAATTGATTAGAATTTGGAGTTTGTCTGTTCTATGCAAAGATTGTTGTGTACCTGTCATCCTTACTAAGACCATAAGATTTGATAATTTTGTTCTTCATTATTAATATAACAATTTTTTTTTAGTTGAATGCAGTAATGGAACCTTTTACAACAGTACAAGTCAGAACTGTGAGTACTGTCCAGTGGGAACATATGGAGATGAGCAAGGATTGACATCATGTAAATCCTGTGGAGATGGAAAAACAACACTGGGCGTCGGGAATTATGACATTGCTGATTGTGTTGGTAGGTTTTTGCTATTATTTTACACAGCATAATTTTACATATGTCCCCCATTACCATGAATGTATAAAGTAGTTAACAAATTCAAATAATTTTCTTTAAACATGCTGAGATATTTTTAACTTTACTGTTTTTACCCATGCACTAAGATTAGATTGAAGTCAGTCCTAAATTGTAGAAGGGAAATTGATTCCAGGATCTATGTTAACTTTTTAACTTTATAGATAAATAAAAACTTATTAGGACTGGTGCTTTCATTTATTAATTATATATATCTGTCTTTCTGAGGTGTTGCTAATTCTAAATTGTTCAAACACAGCCCCCAGGGTTATGTCACATAACAAGGGAGAAAATCTGGTGAAAGGCAGTAGAGCTGAAGCTACTTTGGTGAGAGTTGTGGCCCATGGGCCTCTAGTATAATTTAATGGAATATGTTGCCATGTATATTATGTCCTGCTCCAAGTAAGAGGGAGTACACTATTTTGTCCTTGTTTTTATGTCCATCCACAACAAATTTTCGTACACATTTTTTGTCACAGTTTTCTCAGCAACTACACTTGGCTTCCTAGATGCTTAAAATTTAAGCACACTGTTTTGTCATGCTAAATGGTAGGATTCTTTTTTGTGAAAATCCATGTCAATTAACTTCATGTATTTGTGTGTTTGTCTATACCAAATTCAAATCACAGCAGGGGTATTACTAGTGAGCATATGCTCACCGACTTCTTATTTTTCAAAATGCTACTCCTACAGATTTGGTCTGATTGTAATATTATAACTTGGCACACAAGTAGTCTATTACACTAAAAAACATAATTCGGTTTATTGCTGCTTGTTCAAAAGTTTCAAATCAAGTGATACTTTTTTATCCATACAAACCAGTAGAACTACAGTATCATCAGATACCTTTGGTTGTTATGTATGAACACTGTTGCCATGATTACTAAAAATATAAATTTCTATAAAATACTTTCAAATTGCTACTTCTGTTACAGTTTTGGTTTGATTTCAAGATAACTTCACACACAAGTTGACTCCATAATTCTATTTATTGCAGCCTGTTGAAAAGTTTCAAATCCAACTGCCACTTTATAGCTCACCTGAGCTGAAGGCTCAAGTAAGCTTTTCTGATCAAATTTTGTCTGCCGTCCGTCTGTCTGTCCATCTGTAAACTTTTCACGATTTTGAATTCTTCTCCAGAACCACTGGTACAATTTCAAACAAACTTGCCACAAAGCATCTTTGGGTAAAGGGTAATTTAAATTGTTCAAATAAAGGGCCAGGTCTCTCACAAGGGGAGATAATAAAGAAAAGACAAAAATAGGGTGGGGTCATTAAAAAATCTTCTTCTCAAGAACCACAGTGTCTGAAAAGCAAAAGGTTAAATTGAAGCATCCTAGGGAAGTGTAAATTCTAAATTGTTGAAATCATGACCCCAGGGGGAAAGGCGGGGCCACAATGGGGAATCAAAGTTTAACATAAAAATATATAGGAAAAATCTTTGAAAATTTTCATCTCAAGAACCACTGGGCCAGAAAAGCTGAAACTTATGGGGAAGCATTCTGGGGTAGTGTAGATTCTAATTGTAAAAATCATGACCCCAGGGGAAGGGCGGGCCACAATGGGGAATCAAAGTTTTACATAGAAATATATAGGAAAAATCTTTGAAAATTTTCATCTCAAGAACCACTGGGCCAGAAAAGCTGAAACTTATGTGGAAGCATTCTGAGGTAGTGTAGATTCTAAATTGTTCAAATCATAACACCCCCGCCCCCCCGGGGAAGGGCGGGGCCACAATGGGGAATCAAAGTTTTACATAGAAATATATAGGAAAAATCTTCTCAAGAACCACTTGGCCAGAAAGGCTGAAACTTGTGTGCACATGGAAGGATCCTGGGGTAGTGTAGATTTCAAAATGTCTTTATTATTATCAGTGGGGTAGGGTGGGGATGAATGATGTATTACAAGGGGGAAATCTGGTAAAAAACAGAATATTAAAAGCTTCTCAGGTGAGCGATGTGGTCCATGGGCCTCTTGTTTTGTTATACATACAGACAGTCTTGTCAGAGATTGGTTTTCAGAATGTTTTCCATTAGTAGTTTTATTTTGTTTGAATAAAACTATGTACAACTAAGAGAGATTAGCATTAGATAAGAGGCAGATACCTTAAAAATACCTATAGTTAGTACACAATCTTAGCATTATCTGTTCTTTGTCAATAGTTTTGTCTTATCAGTTGTTATTTTTCTCTGTATTACAAACAAAATATACATCAATTATTTTTTTTCAGCTGAGTGCCCTGTTGGACAATTTCTAAATGGTTCCTCATGTTCCCTCTGCCAGAAACACTTTTACCAACACATGGCTGGACAGGACTACTGCTTGCCTTGTCCTCTGGGTAAAAAGACAAGTGGAATAGGATCCAACAGCTCCTCACAGTGTTTTGGTTGGTATCTTATTCTGAACTTGAAAACAATATCATTTTTTAAATTGATTTGATTATTTAATTCTAGGGGAAATGAACTCAACATTTAAAACCCAATTTATAAATTATGCCAATATGAATTAAGGATTTAGATGTATAACAGGGCACTTCCGGTAAAAATGACGGCGTTTGCCGATGATTGCCGATGTCGTAACACTGTTTCTGTCGAAGCGTTATCGAACGTCGTAAACAAGCATGGCTCTTCGTCAACACGGCTTGATAGACGCTGGCATTATTCATGCCGTCAGATGAGAGAAATATACTTAACAGAGGAAAGAACAAATGTTAGATTGATAGAAAACCATGATATAGTAGTTTTGTTAGACAAATTGCTGCATAAACAATCTTTACAAAGTAAAATACATACTTGGGTTTTTCCATGTTCTAAAAATAGCACATCTTTTGATGTGTAGAGAAAATGAGGTAATTTTATTTATTTATTTAAACTATGTAATATTTTAGCAGATTTTCGTTATTTCTATTCATTTTTCAGTAAACATAGTAAAGAAACACATGGAAGTGTGCATCTATAATCAAGTTTATTCGCTAAACTAGATCTAGACCGCGGTTACAGCTATAGATCGGTACATGTACATTTAGTCCGAAAAATCTGACGTTTTTCTGGCTTTTTTACGATTTTGATATTTTACATGCCAGGAAAACGTCAGAACCGGCGCCATTACGAAAACTGGGAAATCGCCGCCTCCAACCGGAGGCGGCATTCAGAGGTTGATTTTCGATACTTGTAAACCGAATTAAATGCTGAATTCACATATTATCAATAGTACAAAACCTTTAGTACTCACCAACATCGTTTTTATGTTTCGTTTATGAAATAATATAATCCAATGAACATATTTTTATCTGACTGTCGAGATTTGTTTTCATTTCGTGCATTTTAAAATCGTGCAAGTTCTGAATCGGAATGTGGAGTGGTAATTTCTATTCATCACTATTGGTGAGTTCTAGTAGCATTGTGCCATTGATAAATTGTGATTTCGGCATCTAATTCGGTTCCCAAGTATAGAAAATCAACTTCGGTTGAAGAAGGTGAAATTCCCAGTTTTCGTAATGGCGCCGGTTCTGACGTTTTCCTGGCAAGTAAAATATCAAAATTGTAAAAAAGCCAGAAAAACGTCAGATTTTTCGGACTAATGTACATTGTCATTCGTTTGCATAAAAAAAATTCCCTGAGTTTTCTCTGATGAAAAAAAAAACATTTTCTGGACATAACAGATGTTTTTTTGTTGTATAACTACATGATTGTATACTAAGGTTGTGTTTCCAAATAAAAAAAAAATCTTCCTGGTTCTAAATTAAAGGTTTATAAAATACCCGTAACAGAGAGGAAATTAATAAAATAAAAAAATTTTAAAAAAGAACAAAACTTTGAGAACTAAATTATTTCTACTATTATTTTAAAAAAAAAAAAAGAAAAAAAATAGGGAAAACACATTTTGGTTTTTTAATCTAGGTATTTATTTCATAGAGAAAAAATAGATGGGGGGGGGGGGGGGGGGGGGTCATAATAAATATTTATATTAAATTGATTTCATTTCCATGATTTTTGCAATTCTCTGTACATATAAGGAAAAAATACCATACTTTTTTAACTAACATAAGAACAAGATTACATGTACATTTTTTTTATCTCCAAGAATTGTTCTTGTACAAGTGTATAAATACTTTTTTTTCAAGGTTAAAAGGTCAAGGACATTGTTAAAAATGTCATAAGGCTTATTTATTTATGTTGTTTTATACACTTATCAATATATAAGTATGGCATAATCATACTAATAGTGTTGAGAATGAAAAGTTATATTTGTGTGTCAGCATACGGATACTAAAATTGGGGGTAGGGGTAGTAAATGCTTAATTACTCCAAAATATCCTGGTAAAAAATATTTTATATATCTTATTATTGTACAACATTGATTAGAGTCATTTTCTATCAAAATAATTTTTAGCCCACTCTTTTCTTTTTTAATTAAAAAAAATTAAAAATTAATTGTTTTTATAGGAAATACACACTTAGCATTGAGTAACGTGTTTTAATCTGGAAATTTTATTAATTAATTGTAACTTTTGAAAAAAAAGTCTTTTATTATGAAGCGTCTATGTTATTTTTGTTCATCTAAAGTAAAATTACAGTCTGAAAATGAGTTTATTTCACAGAATTCCTCTTCTGGTATAACACACCCTTCACTGTTTCCGATAGTGGGGGTATGATTTGAAAATTCTACTTTTTAGCTCACCTGAGCTGAAAGCTCAAGTGAGCTTTTCTGATCACATTTTGTCCGGCGTCCGTCTGTCTGTCCGTCTGTCTGTAAACTTTTCACATTTTCGACTTCTTCTCAAGAACCGCTGGGCCAACCAAACTTGCCACAAAGTATCCTTGGGTGAAGGGGATTCAAGTTTGTTCAAATGAAGGGCCACGCCCTCATTCAAGGGGAGATGATTGGGAATTAATGAAAATTTGGTGGCATATTTTAAAAATCTTCTTCTCAGGAACCACAGTGCCAGGAAAGATGAAACTTATGGGGAAACATCCTCAGGTAGTGTAGATTCAAATTTGTTCAAATCATTACCCCCGGAGGTAGGGTGGGGCCAAAATGGCCGACCAAAGTTATATATAGAAATATATAGGAAAATTCTTTAAAAATCTTCTTCTCAAGAATGACAAAGCCATAATTCATCACATTTATATGGAAGCATGTTCAGGTAGTGTAGATTCAAGTTTGTTCAAATCATGACCCCCGGGGGTAGGGCGGGGCCAAAATGGCCGACCAAAATTTTATAAAGCCATAATTCATCATATTTGAATGAAAGCATGTTCAGATAGTGTAGATTCAAGTTTGTTCAAATCATGACCCCCCGGGGTAGGGCGGGGCCAAAATGGCCGACCAAAGTTTTACATAGGAATATATAGGAAAATTCTTTTAAAATCTTCTTCTCAAGAATGACAAAGCCATAATTCATCATATTTAAATGAAAGCATGCTCAGGTAGTGTAGATTCAAGTTTGTTCAAATCATGACCCCCGGGGGTAGGGCGGGGCCAAAATGGCCGACCAAAGTTTTACATAGAAATATATATATAGGAAAATTCTTTTAAAATCTTCTTCTCAAGAATGACAAAGCCATAATTCATCATATTTATATGGAAGCATGTTCAGGTAGTGTAGATTCAAGTTTGTTCAAATTTTGACCCCCGGGGGTAGGGCAGGGCCAAAATGGCCAACCAAAGCTTTACTTAGAAATATATAGGAAAATTCTTTAAAAATCTTCTTCTCAAGAATGACAAAGTCATAATTCATCATATTTATATGGAAGCATCCTCAGGTAGTGTATATTTAAGTTTGTACTCATTATTACCCCCTGGGGTAGGGCGGGGCCAAAATGGCTGACCAAAGTTTTACTTAGAAATATATAGGAAAATTCTTTAAAAATCTTCTTCTCAAGAATGACAAAGCCATAATTCATCATATTTAAATGGAAGCATGCTCAGGTAGAGTAGATTCAAATTTGTCCAAGTCATGACCCCCGGGGGTAGGGCGGGGCCAAAATGGCCGACCAAAGTTTTACATAGAAATATATAGGAAAATTCTTTAAAAATCTTCTTCTCAAGAATGACAAAGCCATAATTCATCATATTTATATGGAAGCATGCTTAAGTAGTGTAGATTCAAATTTGTTCAAATCATGACCCCCGGGGGTAGGGCGGGGCCAAAATGGCCGACCAAAGTTTAAAGATATATATAGGAAAATTCTTTAAAAATCATTTTCTAAAAAATAGCAAATCCATGATTGGTCATGGGAATACTTTTGGATTGAAACTTTACAATAAAAAGCCATTTTCCACATTTTTTTTCTACCCT
>NW_026927667.1:0-31618 GCF_032062105.1 Saccostrea cuccullata | reverse complement strand
TGCAGCAATATGAAGAAAATTATTTCTTCATCATAAATCAATTTATAAAAATATACCTCGTTTCACACCGCCGAAACACTAAATTAGTGTAGAGTCAAGTGATCGGAGGTACGTGGCTGATGGGAGCCACCTGTTTAAAATAAAAAAAAAAAAAAAAAAAAAAAATATCCAATAGTCATATCCACGGGATAAAGGGGCTAACATGGGATAATAACTGAATATTGATGGTCTGTGATTGTTATGAGCATGATCTGTTGAGGGGGTTTCTAGTTTTTTGTGCAATGGCAGGCTTACTTATTTTATACTTTTAACAATCACAATTTCTTATTTTTTTCAGACTTGATTGTTGTTAATTGATGCTCAGTAGTCCTTTTTTTATAAATATTAATCAGGTTGGGACCAATCGCCCAAATGGGATATAATAGTCCGTTTGGGATATAATATCCCGAATGGGCTATAAATTAACAGTGCAAAAATGGAAAATTTTCAAATTTCATCAGAAGACTTAAAAAGGAATAACTTTTGGTTGACAAGTTTTCCTGTATGCCCGTTGTTTAGGAGATTGATCCTGTTAACAAGATTGCCGACTCTGTGCATGTATCCAGGTAACTTAGAGAAATCGTAAGAAAATGAATGCATACATGAAATAATAAGTTCTATACATACCCTCTTCTTCGTCCATGTGGAAACACCACTATGACTCCATTCAAGTACTTTTCTTATATTTCTTTTCATCAACCATGATATTCGGACTGCTCTACATTTATTTTTCCCGCTAAAATATCATTAAAATGCATCGGGTTCGGCGTACAATATATATAATATATTAACCAAATCGGAAATTATTTTTCCGGATGCGTTGACTGGGTTAAGTTATAGACTCTACCAGCGCATTGAGATGCAACATTAACCATATTGATCTTCAAAATGTAAGCTTTTCTGTGGTAGGTCAATGTCGTTAATTCCTTAAAAATCGCCTCCCGGAAAGCCAATCAAAATGACGCTATCAACGTCGCGGAGACAAAATTACAGTGCCATGCATCAACGGGCAAACCCCGTATCCAATTTTAGCACAACTTCGACCGGGTTAATTTTTAATGCAAACTTTTCAGAATGACACAAAACACACATCATACGAAAGTTCAAACAATGTAGAAAAAATTATTTATATTTAATTTCTAGATAAATATGAATAATAATGCAAAAATTACGTTTATAAACAACAATAAATTGTGTTTAAATGGCACGATTACATAGGTAAGTCGGGTTACCTGAACCCCCTAACACGGATGCAAGTAACACTGGTTTCGGTGGTTATTTAGGTAAACAGTATTTTAGTGATATGGCCTAAAACCTGGAATACATGTACCTATCATACTACAATAAAAGACTTATTTCCCATTGTACTTGCAGTTCAGCTTTGGGCAGATCTGTTAGCAAATCGATGTATTATTTTTTTCACGGATAATGATGCTGTTGTGCACATCGTCAATAAACAAACCTCTAAAGAAAAGACAATCATGGTTCTAGTTCGTCGTTTAGTAGCAATGTTTAAAACACAATATTTTATTTCAAGCAAGACATGTACCGGGTTTAGATAATGTTTTATCTGATCATCTTTCTCGCCAGCAGATTCCACAGTTCCTACAAAAATTTTCCCACAACAACCCTGTAGCATGCCATTACAACGAGAACAATTTCAAAATTTAGAATCGATAGCTTCGGACCTAATACATCAGTCATTAGCACCATCAACTCATAATACTTACCAAAGGGCAATTGAATATTACCATCGTTTTGTGTCATCATTTGCTTTGCAAAGAAAAGGTGTACCAGCAGAAGCAGAATTAAGATATCATCTTGTTCATAGCTTATTGTTACTCACAAGGCTTTGCTTGTGCTACTGTGACAACCTATGTTTCAGCATTAAGTTTTCAACATAAGATACGGAATATGGAAGACCCAGAATTTTTTACTGAAAAAATGTTTACAAGGTTACAAGAATAAAACAAGCTAAGTGGACCCTAGGTTACCTATAACACCAAGCATTCATAAACAGCTGATAGCTTCTTTACCACATACAGCAAGTTCATATTTTGTACAGGTACTTATAAAAAGTATGTATTTAGTGGCATTTCACTGTTTTCTTAGGATTGGAAAATTTACAGCTTCAAAAGACAGATATTGTCATTTATTGACAGTACAATCTGTACATTTTTTAGAAAATACTTTAGACTGCCCAATAGGGTTTGAGTTGACTATGAAAACTTTCAAACATAGTAAAGGTCAATCTTACACGTTGCATGTGGAAAGTAACAGCAAAGATATCACAATATGTCCCGTTCAGGCCCTATGGTCATATTTTCAAGTAAGAAAACCAACTTCTGGTCCTCTTTTTACTTTCATGGATGGGTCACCAGTGTCACGGAAATATTTTACAGATCAGTTATGCTTGTCAATAATTTGGTGTGGGTTAGACTGTAAACGATATATAGGTCACAGCTTTAGAATTGGAGTAGCCACAACGGCTTTTTCCATTGGAGTTCCAGAGCAAAAAATTAAAGCAATGGGACGGTGATCATCAGACGCTTTCAAAAAGTATATTCGAATCCCTGTTGTAAATCTTTAACTGCTACCGAGGTGAGGTTGAGGTAATGACCATGGTAACAGGAGCATCTGGTCAGATTATGAATTCATGACATTTCAAAGCTACTTTGAGTTGGGTTCCTATAAAATAGTGAGTAATTTGTTAATTTGTTTGGATTTGTTTGCTTAATTTCAATCAATTGTCTTAATTAATTGTGTCACAAAATTATACACAATCATGGTGACATGAAACTCTGATTGTAAAATAAATATCAAACCAGTAATAGAGAAATATGAGTGTTATGAGGTTTGACAATTGTCAAAATATGTGGACAGGTTTGACACATTATATGTTTCAGGAAAGAGGACATTTGCTTAGAAAAAACACATTTCCAACCATGATGACAGGAGCATTTGGTTGTATCAAGAAGTAGTAAAGCTTCGATGTAATTATGCATCTAGCAGATATTGTGTACAGGTACATAATAAGATGATATTGTTTTACAAAAGTTGAAATAGTTCTTTGTATGTTGGTAATGTGTTATTTTTCATTTTTTATGTCCAGGATTGCTGAATGAATTTTTAGGAATACATGTATAGTAGTAAGATTTAGACCCGCACTAGGGTTGGGTGGGGATTACTGCTGATGACAGTCATTTCTGCCTGTCATTTAATGGCATTTTTAAAAAATCTTCTTCTCAAGAACCACTGGGCCAGGAAAGATGAAACTCATATAGAATCATCCTCAGGTAGTGTAGATTCAAATTTGTTCAAATCATGACCCCCAAGGGTAGGGTGGGGCCAAAATGGCCGATCAAATTTTACATAGGAATATATATGAAAAATCTTGAAAAATCTTCTTCTCAAGAACCACTGAGCCAGGAAAGATGAAACTCATATGGAATCATCCTCAGGTAGTGTAGATTCAAGTTTGTTCAAATCATGACCCCTGGGGGTAGGGTGGGGCCAAAATGGCCGATCAAAATTTTACATAGCAATATATAGGAAATATCTTTAAAAATCTTCTCAAGAACCACTGGGCCAGGAAAGATGAAACTCATATGGAATCATCCTCAGGCAGTGTAGATTCAAGTTTGTTCAAATCATGACCCCCTGGGGTAGGGTGGGACCAAAATGGCCGATCAAAGTTTTACATAGGAATATATATGAAAAATCTTTAAAAATCTTCTTCTCAAGAACCACTGGACCAGGAAAGATGAAACTCATGTGGAATCATCCTCAGATAGTGTAGATTCAAGTTTGTTCAAATCATGACCCCCGGGGGTAGGGTGGGGCCAAAATGGCCGATCAAAGTTTTACATAGCAATATATAGGAAAATCTTCTTCTCAAGAACCATTGAGACAGGAAATATTAAACTCCTGTGGAATCATCACCAGATAGTGTAGATTTAAGTTTGTTCAAATCATGACCCCGGGCGGTAGGGTGGGGCCAAATGGCCGATAAAAGTTTTACATAGGAATATCTAGGGAAACCTTTTAAAATCTTCTTTTCAAGTACTTTAAAGCCATGCTTAGTAATATTTATAGGGAATCATCCTCAGGTAGTGTAGATTCAAGTTTGTTCAAATCATGACCCCCGGGAAGGTTAAAATTCAAGCCCCCCCCCCTTATTAAACTTTCAGTTCTGATCTGATGTGTGCTTTTTTTCTAGACAATTGCTCAGGTGAGCGATGTGGCCCCAGGGCCTCTTGTTTTCGATGTGGATAACAACCCAACCTTTTTTTCTTTTTTTTTAAGTATCTGACCCAATTTCATATACCCCACTTTCACAATCGTTATATCAATACAGTTAATTTCCGATGGCGTTCCTTATCGAGCCTGGTCGCGTTTATGGAAAAGAATGGGAAAACCCTTTTGGTATCAATCACCCTTGAGAATATTTACATATGGATAACATCAAATGCTGTTTACTTTGTGCAGATTATTGATGAATATCTGAATATTTAGGTCATTGTGCCTCTTATTTATCATTTAAGTGAGCTTAATAAAAAAATAGGCCGATAAATTCTGTCTAGACAGAATACATGTATTACATGCTTATTTTCCTTTTATTCTTAGGTAGCAGCTAGAAAACACTGATTTCTCCTAGCTTCTGAAACGCCTTAACTTTTCCCGAATATCTATTTTGTGAATCAAAAGTAACAGACAGTGTACAATTTAAGGGGGATGTACAAGCCATATTAGATCTAGTCTGGTGTAAAATAAGAAATACCAAGAATGCGCTTAATACTCCACTAAACTAGCCAAAAGTTACTCAAAGTGCTAATGCACTAATTACCTACTGTTAGAGACCAAAATTAGTAAACAATTAAGTTTATTTTGTTTTAATTAGAGGAAATTAATCATGTTAGAACTGCGCAGCTACAGCATTTACGAGATGATAAATGCATTGAAAATGGTGTTAGTTTGATTCATTGATGATATGGCTACAACCATTTGTTTCGCTTTTTTCTTGTCATTATCCATAATTCTTGAAAATTTGATTTTTCATATGGGTGTCTTCCTGAGGCAATGTGTTTATTTCGTCCGCCATTCCTCTGTCACACAGAGTTCGAATAACATTGATTTTAGAATAAATGCGACCATAATAACATCAAGACAAGAAAGTACTAAGTAATAATCATTAGGTTATAGTACTTACTACTTTTATTTGTTGCATCGCATCATCTGATTAATGAAAAACGCGATTTTAACCCCACTCCAGCAAATCGGGAAAAACTGCTCTGTTTACAGTTCGAGTTTCCTCGTTAAAATTATTCCACTGAGCACGTGGTTGGCATGTGCATATATCTGCTGTGGATATATTTTTTTTATTACCATGATTATATTTAATTTTTCATGGAACAAGTCTTGATAATTTGTTGGTTTCTTTAAAACTCAAGAAAAAAAGATAAAAATGTCCTAAACATATGTGTTTACGGCGGGTCTTTTTTCTGTGGAGATAGAAGTTATTTTCAAATGGGGCACTGCAAGAAGGATGCTTAGCATTTAATTTGAAAATGTTAAACAATATCCGGTGCATGAAAAAAAAATTGTCATTACATGTCTTACATTCTAAAATTGGTACACGTGTATATTTTGTTTAGAAGTTAGATAGAAAAAATAAGCAGTTATAAGATTTCCTTCAGGCACCTCACATAAATAGCTAGATTGTTTGCAATGACCAACACACTGTATGGAGTAATGTTTAGACATAAAAACGCATCATGTCTCATTATGTTGACAACGTTGTAAGCTCTCGCTCATTGAACATACGAAGCTTGATAAAATCTTTGAAATTTAGAAGCGAGTACAATGTTTGCAAAGAAATGTCCATTGCATATGCTATGTCTATCATCGCAAAGAAAGTGAGAGCCCCCCCCCCCCCCGAAAATCCTGTTTGTTTTTCAAAATAGTGCAAATGATTACAAAAAAATTGCATTACTAAATACGTGATGGAATATGTACTAGCCTTATAAGACCACCTGATATTAAAATATTTGGTTGCCCTCTCTCCCGATCTACTGTCTGGAAATGGCCCGACTCATTCTTTTTACATCCCATTACACGATTAATATTTTTTCTTTTTCTTCCGTCAACAATTATGTTTAAATTTTAAGGAATTTCTTTCTCACCTATAAATAAGAACCCAATAATTTTTCCCTAAGTTGGGAAGACCACCAAACGTCATTTTAAAGATGGTATAAAATATTTAATTATGTTGATTTTTTTCTTTACTTTGTAATGGCATATAGAATTTTCGTCACAAGTATCTGCATGACGTCATTTTCAGATTGTGACATCACAAACAAGGAGCAAAACTTCGGCATATGCTATTTAAAGAACTTGTGTTTGGCTATGTTTCTAATCTGAATTGTGGTTTTGTAGATATAGAAATAGTTCGATTTTTTTTATCACCCCTGGTACTAGTATATAGGTATTAAAACAAGGTCATTCATATCGATTTGTGACGGTTGAGATCTTTATTGAATATTTATTAATTAATATTCCAGTAATTGATTATTACTTGTGTACATTGACCGATATTAAATTAGCATATCTATGTTTATTATGTATAAAATATACCTATTGCTATTTTGTTAGCGTAATACTTATTTTTCTATTGATTGTGCGCTAAACGTCATTTTTATGTTATGAGTATGACGTCACAGTACGTCCCGGTCCGGGTTAGCCCGACGGTATTATTACTGACGACTGTTGTAATTTTGAGGAGTGCTGATTTTTATACTGAAGAAAGTGAACGTGTTTAGAGGAGAGAGCGGTCTATATTTGACCTGTAAGCATTGTTATCATTGTTATAGATGTTTATTATTGTACAGTCAATTCTCGAATTATCGCCATTCGATTCATCGCCATTTTCGCAATACCGCCATGATTTCCCAAGAACGTTTTTCCTGCTATATAAAATTCTCTTTATAACGCCAAATTCGCATACCGCCATCCGCCACCCTGTTTTCACAACAAACGTCCATTTTTAAGTGTCAATTATCTCGATAATACCGCCACAGGTGTATGTGGTCAGTGAAGCGCGTCTAATTGGTTGACACTATCCCTGTTATAAAGCATGCAAAGCCAGTCAAGGTACATGCAATTAAGTAAACAATGATTTTAACATGAACTGTTAGAATAATTTTGTTTTCTGTTTAATAAAATCATTAAGTCAAGGCTTCGCCACGAAAGCGGTCGTTGTAAAGTACGCCGATAACGATATTATTTTGATTATCTCTGCTTTTAAAAACAATTCAAGGTTTGCTTAAAAAATAATTATAAGTTAGAAATTGTGAACGTTTCATTAACAATGATCTCATAAACAATGAATCTATTCAAGAACTTATTTTACGTACTTTAGGCAATATATAACGACGATCGACCCAGCATTTTTTTTTTTCAATATCAGACGTGCAGATTTACATACATACACATATACTTGTCTTAATTTCATAACTGAATACTTTGTTTTAGCGAAATTGTACATAAAAAAATTACTTGAAGTATTTTCAAATTTAGAAATATGTTTATATATACATGTACTTGTGATAATAAGAATAGGAACGCTAAATGGTGTTTCTAACAACGATAACTCTACGTCTTATTTCCTAAAGATGGAAAATTCAATTCATCGCCAAATTCGTTATACCGCCATGATTTCTAAATTACGAAAGGTGGCGGTTTATCGAGAATTAACTGTAATTAAATAAACGGTTAAAACTGAAATCGATTCCTGTTAATTGATTCTGGGACTATTGGGCAACCGCCCGTTACATATTTTGGGGGCTTCGTCCGAGGGATATCGATTCTAGTTTTAACTGTTGTTTTGTATTGTGTAATGTAAGGAAAATAAGCCAATGGCTTCAAATGAATCATTTTTACACAACTTGTCAAGTGGTTTTAATGACTTTGTGAAATTTTTCACACCAAGTTTCTTAAGGCGCGGACCGACTACAGACGATAAGTCTGTTCCCTTAGATCAAAACAGATCTTCCGAGAATAACGGCGAATGTAGATACATGCCCATATGTAATAAAACAGTTGCTAATAACAAACTTCAGAACCTACCCCTAGACATCGATTGTTCAGAGACCGAGTACGAGTCCGAGCGCGTATATCATGGAATGTATGATCCGCCGCTTGTCAGTCATGGAACGAACGATAACTCAGTCGTTAGACCTAAATCTTATTCAGACAATGTCCGGTGTTTTTCAAAGTCAGATCATGAATTTAACACTTGTACTTGTCCGTGACACAGAAATTGTAGTTCGATCACTGATCTTTCATCACAGAAACGTGATCCGTACCTCTTTCCAGATACACAAGTGCATGCGCACGCTCAATCAGATTTGTTTTCATGTTCACAAGAAAATTCTCTCCACTGTCTTGGTATGAATGAAGACTTATCGTGTGATTCAAAACAAAGAGTGTCAAATAGGAGAATAAATACTCCTGACATAGTTGAAACATTCACACATAATCCAAAACGTGAAAGAAACACAAGAAATCCCCTCGATTCTAAACATGTTGCGCCGTCAACATTTACAAATCACGTGACTCGGAGAGGCCCAAAAGGGGCAAATGTCGATTTTAATGAACACGCTTTTTACAATGACTTAGAAAATACAAACTTTGGAGAAAAAGCTGCAAATGTACAGAAAAGTACAAAGCTTGTAAATAGAAAGCCGAAAGAACCGGACATTTTTGACGGGAATAAAGTTGAATGGAATGATTATGTGTGTCATTTTGAGCAAGTGGCTGAATGGAATGAATGGAATGATCATGAAAAAGCGCTTCAACTTGCTATGAGTCTAAGAGGTGTAGCCCAGCGCGTTTAAGGAGAATTACCCAGAGAAATTTTATGTCAGTACGAGACATTAAAGTCTGTATTAATGCAGAGATTCTGCCCACCTGAACGAGTTACAGCATATCGCTGTGAGTTTAGAAATAGACGTCGCAATCGCGAAGAATCAGTAGTCGAATATGGCTATGCGCTTAAGCGTCTCGCGAGTCGCGCATTTCCGTCTATACCTATAGAAATGAGAGAGAGTTTAATTGTCGAGCAGTATATTTCCGGGTTAGGAAATCAAGATATCAAAAGACACATTCAGTTCGCACACCCGAGCACCCTGGATCGAGCTATATAATAATAATAATAATAATAATAATAATAATACTTTATTTTAAGAGGGTGACCCGATTAGTGCAAGGCACTAGTCTTCCTCGGGGCCCTCTAAGCATGTTCACAATAATACAATAATGAAATCATTGTACAATAATAAATAATACAACATGACGTAAAAATACAAGTACATATAGATTTCAGGAGATTTTAGTTGCGGCATGTTATTATGAATTTTTCTACATTTTTACGAAATGTGTGTAAATTCTGTGAAAAACGTATGTACAAAGGTAGTTTGTTCCATAAATGAACACCGGAATAATGAAAAGAATTTTTAAATTGATTTGTTCGATATTTCGGTAGATGAAGGTCATAGTTTGTTTCAGATCGTAGAGCATAACTACTAGAAGAAATAAATTCAAAAGAGTCTCTTAAATAAGTAGGTGCCATACCATGAAGTGTTTTGTACAGTAATATATATTTATGAAAATCAATCAACTCGTAAATAGTCAGCCATCCAAGTTTTTCGAATAATGGTAGTGAAGGGGCATCATAAGCCACATCTAGTATAATACGGGCTGCCCTTTTTTGCAATTTAAAAACTCTATCTATGCCAGCACCTGGCGCATTACCCCAAATAGTTAGGCAATAATTCAAAGAGGGCAGAATGTATGCATTATAGAATAGTTTTCTTGTGTGTAAGGGGAGGAATTTTTTAATTTTGCGCAACGTATATAATTTATATGTCAAAGATTTACAAACTGAGTCAATATGGTGATTATAGCGCAATGAACCATCAATATGCACTCCCAGAAGTTTTTCAGATTCAACATTTTCAATTAATTTGTTTGAAGCATATAAATTTAGTTCAGGTGAATCTATTCTTGATTTTCTCTGCTGAGTTCCCATAAGCATACATTTTGTCTTATTGGTATTTAACACCATTTGATTTTTGGAACACCAATTTTCAATCTCACACAAATCAAAGTTAAGGGCATTCTCAATACCTTCTATATTTTTATGATATGTATGCAAGGTTGCATCATCGGCAAACATATCAATATCTGTTCTATTTACATGTAAAGGGAGATCATTTATATACAATAAAAATAATAGGGGACCTAAGATAGAACCTTGGGGCACTCCTGCTGTGACGGGCAAAAAATCAGAGGAATATGTTCCTATTTTTACACACTGAGACCTTGAGGTTAAATAAGAATGAAACCATTTAATAGCCCTTTGATCAAAGTTATATGATTGAAGTTTACTTATTAGAATTTCATGATTAACCAAATCAAATGCCTTGCTAAAATCGATGAAAGTTATGCCTACTAGATTTCCTTGGTCCATAGCTTGTAGCCAATTATCTGTAAGTTTTGTAAGAGCCGTTTGACATGAATGAAATTCTCGAAATCCAGATTGTGATTTAAATAAAAGATCAAAGTTAGAGGCAAAGTTACGTATTTGATTTGCTATGTGTTTTTCAACTAATTTTGATAATGTTGGAAGAATGGATATCGGTCTGTAGTTCCCTGGATCTGCGTGGTCGCCATTTTTGAAAATAGGAGTGACTTTTGCTTGTTTTAAACTGGATGGAAATACTCCATTAGTGATACTAGCATTTATAAGATGTGTAATAGATTTGCATATGACATTTGCCGAAAGTTTTAGAAGACGAGGTCCGATAAAGTCTATACCGGCTGACTTATTTACATCAAGTGTATTCAACATATTCAATACTTCAAATTCAGTTATTTCATTAATACTGAAAACATTTTCTTTCCCTAGTTTAGTTTCTGTATACCGATTTAATAATTCTGAATCAAAACTTTGTACTGACATATCTGCTAATAGTTTACAGGATATTTCCGTAAAGTGTTTGTTAAAAATATCAACAATATCCTGTAAATCTTCAAAATCTAAACCATTTTGTGTAATACGGCTAGGTGTAAAAGTTTTGGATTTAGATGCCAAATGGTTTAAATAACTCCACATTTCTTTAGGACTTGAGCTTTCTTCAATTGCAGATTTGTAATACTTTGATTTTGCTTGATCTATTAATTGTGTAACTTTATTTCTCCAAATTTTGTAATTTTCTGAATTCCTTTGTAAATGATATGTATCGCGTAAATGTCTGGCATCATTTATTTCCTGTGTTAGCCATTTAGGTCGAATTTCAGTCTTGACTCTTTTTGTTTTTACTTTGGCATGCCTGTTAAGAATATCATTAAACAATTCATAAAATTTATTCATTATTTCGTTTGGGTCTTTAAGTTTAAGAAGAGTGTTAAAATTTGCATTTTCTAACTCTCTCAAAAACTCGTTTTCGTTGAATTGTTTAAAATCTCGATATTGGATTTCAGTATGTTTTCCTCTACGCTGTATACAATTAGTTTTCCGTGTCAAACATACAGGGTAGTGGTCAGAAATAGCAATAGGGGGCACATTTGTTTCACATATGTTTTCTGGTTTAGTTGTATAAAAATGATCAATTAAGGTACTTGAGGTACTTGTTATTCTAGTAGGAACAGTAACTATCTGAGAAAGTCCAAACTCCTCTAAAGCAGATGTCCAATATTGTGGGGGGTCTTTCATTAGATCAATATTAAAATCACCTGATAGAATAATTTCAGTATCGTCACAGCAGGAGGCACGGTTCACCTCCCTTGCTAGGTCCTCCGCCCAGCAGGAGGGGGCAGATGGTGGACGATAAGCAGAGCAATAAAATATAGGTTTAGAATTTTTTAGATTAATTTCTAGCCAGATTGTCTCAATATTACTGATCTCAAAATCAGTTCTACGTTTATATGTGATATCACTTGAAATATAAATAAGAATTCCACCACCTGCCCTTAATGTACGGTCTTTTCTTTCAAAAACAAACCCATCAATAAACAGTTCTGAATTTCCTACTTGCTCACTCAAAAAAGTTTCACACAATCCTAAAATATCTAAAGATTGCCGTGTTTGAAGCAACAGTTTAATTTCATCTATTTTAGGAATAATATGACAAATATTTAAATTTCCGAAACGTAAACCTTTCTTAATCAATCCAAATCTTGAATCCTTTTGTATTTGTGAAGTATGAATTTGGTTATTGGTCATAGGAGCTTGATGTTTTGTTTGTGAAACAGATTTGAATGAGTTTATCGTAAGAGGAGCAATGTTAGCAGGTTGTATAATTGAGCTCTCATCATTGAGATAAGTTTTCACTTTGTCCAAGGGAGTCTTATTCTTAATATATGGTTTTCTGGGCAATTCAGATTTAACAGAGGTATTATAAACGAAAGTATTAGTTTGATTTAAACAAGAACATTGAAAATCGTTACATTCTGTACATACAGCGCCTAGAATAGAATATCTATTTGAATTTAGTGTAGATTTAGTATTGTTGTGAACGGCTATACATTCCTTGCCTAAAACCTAATACACACAGAATTTGGTCTTGTGGCCTAGTTCTCCGCAGTTCCAACAGTCTAGTTTGCGGCCGTGCCTGCAGTGGCGTGAGGTATGTCCATGTTCACCACAGAAGTAACACGTTACGGACTGGCTAAAGCTGGAATTTCCGTTGTCCCTTAATGCTCCCTTGCCACGTAAAATCGGAACTTCGTTGTTCATCTGTTTAAGTAGCGCTGACGTTCCCTTATCGGAAAGGTGTATCCCGTCTTTCCAGTAATGCATGTTGTCGACCTTTTTGAATACACTCTTATTAGAAATGAACAAACCTCCATACTCGTCACAAACATATCTTAGCGTGTTATTCACATACGAAACATCTACGTCCCGTCTGGGTAAAACTTCTGAGAAATAAACTTTGGTAGTTGGAGATCGATCCTTGATGTTTTTGATTATTTCTACAGCGTCATGTTCTACGGCATCTATTTCTCTACGAGATGAGGCATCATTAGCTGTAGAGTTTGAGGCCTTTGAGGGTTCGTACAGTGTACTACGGAAACCTAACGAGTCCGTTCATTCGAATGTTATGGCCTTGACAAACAGGAAATTCTGAAAAGAATATTCAGAAAACCTCACGTCATTCAAACCTTGAGATATCTAGACTTGATAGATTAGAGAATTCGATGAGAGATGTCAAAGAATCTCTAAAGAATTTATTAAATAAACCGGAAAGACCCAGTCAGGTAGAGAAAACTGAACAGAGAAATAACCCGCGCCCGCCTATTAAATCGCGAGACTCTCAAAAATTCACTTGTTTTAATTGCAATGAGGAAGGTCATATAAGTCGCAACTGTCCAAAGAAGAACTCAAGTTACGCGAAAAACGAGTCAGTTAGGACTCCAAGGACACAACAGTCCGAGGAGAATACTGATTTAAACTAGAACGAGCTGGGATGGAGGCCACAGGCTCAGCTCAGACAAACAATTGTGATAAAAAATTTGATAAAAATGTAAGGCCATTGAATAGCTTTAGATTAGCTGCTATTTCTCAACACTGCTGGTTTATAAAAGTTTCAGTAGGAAACTCAGATATTAAAATGCTTGTAGATACGGGTTCTGCGGTTACTCTGCTGTCGAAGCAAATATTCGATTCTTTGAGAAATGTAAAACTGGAGAACGAATCGTCTATTTTGACGACCGCTGATGGAGAACCTATGTCCGTGTTAGGTCGCTGTACCTTGAATTTGGAGATCGCGAATGACGAATTCAGTCAATCGGTTATGGTAGCCGATTTAGGAAATCTCGAAGGAATTCTCGGATTAGACTTTTTAGCTCGTAATCATGTCACTTTTGATACCGGCAGAGGTGTTTTGAAATTCAAAAATTTTGACTTGGCCTTAACAAATGAGTCAGTGTCAGAAAATTCGTGCGCTCGCGTTCAGTTAATTCAAACATGTAAAATTCCCGGAGAGTCAGAAATATTTCTGAAAGGGAAAATCAAAGGGAAATTGCCTGAAATTGACAGTATTTTAGAACCATTTGAAGGTTATATGGGTGAAAAACATGTCATTATACCAAAGTCAATAATAAAGTCAGAAGACTCAGAAGTGGTATTTTCTGTTTTAAACCCTACCCCAGAGACAGTCATATTAAAGAAAAACGCTTATGTTGCTTCTCTTGAGCCTGTAACAAAAATTTATCACCAAAAACAACAAGCGTCTAAAGACGTTAGACAAGACAATCACGGACTGTTAACGAAAGACTTACCAGATCACTTAAGTCCTCTTATGTCTAATGTTTCTGACAGATTGTCAGCAGGTGAGAAAAATAAACTTAAACAAGTTTTAGCTCAGTATTCAGATATATTTGTCGGACCAGATGGACGAGTAGGTCAAACAGACCTAGTCCACCACAAAATCAAGTTAAAAGATCAAACGCCTGTAAAAATTCCTGCTAGGCGATTGCCTATACACCAACGCGAGATAGCTAATGAAGAAATAGACAAAATGCTAAATCAAGGCATCATTGAGCCGAGTGAATCACCATGGGCAGCGCCCATCGTATTGGTTAAGAAAAAGGATAATACCACTCGATTTTGCGTTGATTATAGAAAATTAAATTTGAAAACAATCAAAGATAGTTATCCTTTACCGAGAATCGATGATTCTTTAGATTCACTTTCAGGTGCCCAATACTACTGTACTTTAGATCTCGCTCAAGGATTTTTCCAAGTAAAAATGTCAGAGGAGGATAAGCCTAAAACGGCTTTCGCGACTCACCGTGGGCTGTACCAATTTCGCGTAATGCCCTTCGGATTGGCCAACAGTCCTAAAACATTCGAACGACTTATGGAACTTGTTCTAAACGGTTTGCAATGGGAACGTTGTCTCGTTTATCTTGACGACGTGATTGTCTTTGGTAAAACGTTTACGGAAACTCTAGACAATTTGAAACAAGTTTTTGACAGATTCAAAAGTGCTAAATTAAAACTAAAACCCAAAAAGTGTACATTTTTCCAAGATGAAGTTCGATATTTAGGACACATTTTGTCAGTCGACGGAATAAAATGCGATGAAGAGAAAATCAAGGCAGTCAACGACTGGCCGAATCCTGAATCTGTTACCGATGTTCGAAGTTTTCTGGGTCTTGCGTCATACTATAGAAAACTAGTGCTAATTGTAACGGGAACCGTTACAGATGTTCCCCAAACGCTCCCCAACTCCCTTTTGGTGCCATATTTCCTGTAAGCCTTATTAAATAAGACAACATCTGTGCATCTTTGACTTAACAACGTTTTCCCAAAAGGATACCAATTATATTCAAATCTTAACATTGCACGCGTGCCCAAGTGAATGCACGTGCATAATGATCATATAATCTTGTCTACACTTTCTATATATTTAAATATACTTTATATTAAAGCAATTAGTCCAAAAGTATTAGAAATCACTCATTCAAGTGTACTTTTAATTTCACTCATTCCAAATGTATGCACGAGCATGCACGTGCATGATGACCATACCTTCTTGTAGGAGGCCCTTATATCTATCTATGTTCTAAATCCCATCCTGTTTGGTTGAAAACCAAGGGAATTATAGCCATTTCAAGTTTCAGCCAATCAGATTGCAGCACGCGTGCATCCACGTGATTTCAAGAATATTTTTTTAAATCATATTGTAGAATATCCTAATGCATGACTATGTTTTAAATTTCAAAGCATTTCGTCACAATTCAAAGGAGATATTGCCATTTAAAGTTTCAGCCAATCAGATTGCAGCACACGTGCATGCGCGTGATTTCTCGAAATTTTTTATATATCATATTGCAGGATATCCGATTGCATGACTGTGTTTTAAATTTCAAAGCATTTTGTCAAAGAACAAAGGAGATATAGCCATTTAAAGTTTCAGCCAATCAGATTGCAGCGCACGTGCATGCGCGTGATTTCATGAATTGTTTTCCATATTATATTGTAGAATATCCTAATTCATGACAATGTTAAAAATTTCAAAGCATTTCGTCGGAAAACAAAAGAGATATTGAGATTTTTGTTTCAGCCAATCAGAGCAAGGCACACGTGCATGCGCGTGAGTTCGTGCTAATTTGACAGTGTCATATTATTAACACTATTAATATATCCTTATGTAATGAGTTTCAAAGCATTTCATCAAAAAAAGTAAAAGTTATAGCTATATTAATTACATCAGTCAATTCACTCATATCACGCGCACGCACGTGCAGGCGTATGCGCGCAAAATGACCTTCGTTCCGCACACCTACACTACACACCTATTAACCCTAAAAAGGTTTTAGCTCAGTTGGGTGAACAGTTTCTGAGAACACTCGCGGACAAAAAAGTACCGGAGAACAAATAAGAAAAAAAAAATAATAATAATAATAACTAGTGCTAATTGTAACGGGCACCGTTACAGATGTTCCCCAAACGCTCCCCAACTCCCTTTTGGTGCCACATTCCCTGTAAGCTTCATTAAATAAGACGAATTCTGTGCATTTTTTACTTTAACAACGTTTTCTCAGAAGGATACCAATTATATTCAAATTTTAGCATTGCACCCAATCGCATGTGCGTTAAGATCATATCATTTTGTCTACACTATTTATCATATTTAAATATAGAATATATTAAAGCATTCAGTCCAATAGTATTAAAATCAGGCATTCAAGTGTATTTTTAATTTCACTCATTCCAAATGCATGCACGTGCGTGCACGTGCATGACGACAATACCTTCTTGTAAGAGTCCCGTATATTTATCTATGTTCTTAATCACATCCTGTTTGGTTGAAAAACAAGGGAGTTATAACCATTTCAAGTTTTGGCCAATCAGATTGCAGCACACATGTATGCGCGTGATTTCATAAATATTTTTCTGAATCATATCGTAAGATATCTTAATGTATGACTATGTTTTAAATTTCAAAGCATTTCATCAAAAAACAAATGAGATATAGCCATTTAAATTTTCAGCCAATGAAATTGCAGCACACATGCATGCGTGTGATTTCATGAAATTTTTTTATATCATATTGTAGGATATCCTAATGCATGACTACGTTTTAAATTTCAAAGCATTTTGTCAAAAAATAAAGGAGATATAGCCATTTAAAGTTTCAGCCAATCAGATTACAGCACACGTGCATGCGCGTGATTTCATGAAATTTTTTATATATCATATTGTAGGATATCTTAATGCATGACTATGTTTAAAATTTAAAAGGGTTTCATCAAAAAACAAAAGAGATATTGAGATTTTAGTTTCAGCCAATCAGAGCAAAGCGCACGTGCACGCGCGTGAGTTCGGTCTAATTTGACAGTGTCATTATATTAACAATATTAATATATCCTCATGTAATGAGTTTCAAAGCATTTCATCAAAAAATGTAAAAGTTATGGCTATATTAAGTATATCAGTCATTTAACTCACTTCACGCGCCCGCACGTGCAGGCGTATGCGCGCAAAATGACCTTCGTTCAGCACATCTACACAACACACCTATTAACCCTAAAAAGGTTTTAACTTAGTTGGGTGAACAGTTTCTGAGAACACTTCCGGACAAAAAAAGTCCGGAGAAGAAATAAGAAGAAAAAAGAATAATAATAATAACTAGTGTTAATTGTAACGGAAACCGTTACAGATGTTCCCCAAACGCTCCCCAACTCCTTTTTTGTGCCATATTCCCTGTAAGCTTAATTAAATAAGACAAACTCTGTGCATTTTTGACTTTAACAACGTTTTCTCAGAAGGATACCAATTATATTCAAATTTTAGCATTGCACCCGTGCGCATGTTAATGCATGTGCGTTATAATCATATCATCTTGTCTACACTATCAACATATTTAAATATACAATATATTAAAGCATTCGGTCCAAAAGTATGAAAAATCACTCTTTCAAATGTATTTTTATTTCACTCGTTCCAAATGCACGCAGGTGCGTGCACGTGCATGATGACCATACCTTCTTGTAGGAGTCCCTTATATCTTTCTATGTTCTAAATCCCATCCTGTTTGGTTGAAAAACAAGGGAGTTTTAGCCATTTCAAGTTTAAGCCAATCAGATTGCAGCGCACGTGCATGCGCGTGATTTCATGATTTGTTTTCTATATCATATTGTAGGATATCCTAATGCATGACTATGTTTTAAATTTCAAAGCATTTCGTCAAAAAACAAAGGAGATATAGCCATTTAAAGTTTCAGCCAATCAGATTGCAGCACACGTGCATACGCATGCTTTCATGAAAATTCTTATACATCATGCTGTAGATCTTCATTATGTAGGTCTATGTTCAAAATTTCAAAGGATTATGACAAGAAACATGAAAGATATTGAGACTTTACTTTCAGCCAATCAGAGCAAAGCGCACGTGCATGCGCGTGAGATCTTACTTTTTTTACCATGTCATTTTGTCTATGCTTCCAATGTATACTTATAATATGAGTTTCAAAGCATTTCATCAATAATTTAAATAGTTTCGTCTGTATCAATTATATTGGACATTTCTCGTGTTGCAAGTGCGAGCTCTTGCAAGCACATGTGCATGCACATGCTTTCATGATAAATCTTATAATACAGGCTGTAGATCTCCCTAATATATGACTATGTTCAAAATTTCAAACGAATTTATCAAAAAACAAAAAAGATATTGAGACTTTAGTTTCAGCCAATCAGAGCTAAGCGCACGTGCATGCGCGTGCGATCTTGCTATTTTGACCATGTCATCTTGTGCTTACTACTAATATATCCTTACATTATAAGTTTCAAAACATTTCGTCACAAAATAGAAAAGTTACGGTTATATAGATTTTATATTGGTCATTTTAAGTTTTGCACGTGCGCGCTCTTGCAAGCACGTGCGCGCAAAATGACCTTGATTCCGCAAATCTACATAACATGCCTACTTACCCTAAAAAGGTTTCACCTAAGTCGGATGTGTAGTTTACAAGATCACTAGCGGACAAAATTTTCCCAGGAAGAAAAATAATAATAAGAATAAGAATAATAATAATAAGAAACAGAGTAAAAACAATATGTTCCCCAACTTCGTTTGGGGAACATAACTAGATACGATCTCGTTGCGAGCAACGAGTGGGTCTTCCGTTCGATTCTTGATGAGATGAGATCAGATTTTGATTGAGATTTTCATTCTTAAGTAATGATTTTCCATATTCTGTTAAAAGATATTGAACAATAAAGACTTCTAAAATTGACTTTTGGCCCCTCACGGCCGCTAATATTAGGGATCAGCCCTTTTTTCTTCATAACATTTTAAAGCTCTCAGGATTATGAACACTTTTTATTCAATAACTATTCAGAGATTCTTTTTCGTTTTCGAGTTATTTGTAAAAGAAATATTTAGGGGCCAACCCTTCAACTCCCTAATGGGGACTTTGAGCGAAAAATGAAAGGTTGCATATTATTCAGAACATGATTTTGAACATTTTTTGTTGAATATTACTTGTCAAAATATTTCTCACTTTCGAGATATAAAGCGTCAAATATTTAGCATTCTT
Source organism: Saccostrea cuccullata (assembly GCF_032062105.1). Taxonomy (NCBI): domain Eukaryota; kingdom Metazoa; phylum Mollusca; class Bivalvia; order Ostreida; family Ostreidae; genus Saccostrea; species Saccostrea cuccullata. Next base: position 11,971 of record NW_026927667.1, on the reverse strand, counting down.
GCCCCTTTTGGCCCCTAATCGTGTATTATATGACATTAAAATCATAATTATTAGTGGTAGATTGTTGAGATAAACATTTTTGCTTCAGTAATGTATAACAAAATATTGACTATTAAAGAGTTATCGGAAAAAGACTTTAAGCCCCTTTTGGCCCCTAATTTGAGTGCCCAGCCCCTTTTTCTTGATTTCATCTTGAAGCTCTAAGGATTTTAAACACTTTTTGTTCAATAACTATTCAGAGATTTTTTTTCGTTTTCGAGTTATCTGTAAAAGAAATATTTAGGGGCCAACCCTTCAACTCCCTAATGGAGACTTTGAGCGAGAAATGAAAGGTTGTATATTGTTCAGAACATGATTTTGAACATCTTTTGTTCAATATTACTTGTCAAAATATTTCTCACTTTCGAGATATAAAGCGTCAAATATTTAGCATTCTGGCCCCTTGTGGCCCCTAATCATGCATTATACGATAATAAAATCATAATATACAGTGGTAAATTCTTTAGATAAACATTTTTGCTTCAGTAATGTATCACAAAAAATTGACTGTTAAAGAGTTATCGAAAAAAGACTTTAAGCCCCTTTTGGCCCTTAATGTGATGAGTCAGCACTTTTTTCTTGTTATCATTTTAAAGATCTTGTAATTTTGCACAAATTTTGTTCAGTATGTTTTAACAAAATAATTATACTTTAAAAGATATGATGCAAAATGTCTTAAAAAATCAGTCATGATTCGTGTCCTAAATTTTGACCCCTACCGAGCTCCCATACTAGATACTTCCGGAAAATATCCTGACCCAGGTGCACCATGGCAACATGTCCTCTATTATCACTGAAAATTTCAGCGCTCTAGCTTAAGCCGTTATTGAGTTCTATCACAGACACGGAGGTCGTTTGAATTTTAAGAAAAGGGCGATAACTCTAGACCGGAAGTGATTTTCAAAAAATCCTTCAGCCGGAATTAACTTCAGATAATTCTACACCAACCCTGAAAATTTGAAACAAATCGATCCAAAGATCTCTGAGAAATCGTCGGCACAAAATTTGTGCAGAAAAAAAGAATAATAATAATAATAATAATAATAATAAGAAAATTGAAAAAGAAACATAAGAATAATAGAAGGGTCTTCCGCTGAAGACGGAAGACCCTAATAATAATAAGAAACAGAGTAAAAACAATATGTTCCCCAACTTCGTTTGGGGAACATAACTAGGGCTAATTGTAACGGGAACCGTTACAGATGTTCCCCAAACGCTCCCCAATTCCCTTTTGGTGCCATACTCCCTTTAAGCTTCATTAAAAATGACAAACTCTATGCATTTTACACTTTAACAACGTTTCCCTGAAGTATACCGAGTATATTCAAATTTTAGCATTTGCACGCGTGCACATGTAAATGCATGTGCGTAATGACCATATTCTCTTGTCTACACTATCTATATACATTAATATAATAAAATAATAAAGCATTTAATCCAAAAGTATTAAAAAATAGGCTTCATCAAGTGTATTTTTGATTTTACCCATCTCACGTGCATGCACGTGCATGCATGTGCATGATGACCTTACGTTTTTGTAGGAATCCACTATGTCTATCTATGTTCTAAATCCCATCCTGTTTGGTTGAAAATCAAAGGAGTTATACCCATTTAAAGTTTAAGCCAATCAGATTGCAGCGCACGTGCATGCGCGTGTTTTCATGATACCTGCTATATATTATATTGTAGTATATCCTAATGCAAGACTATGTTTAAAATTTCAAAGCATTTCGTCAAAAAACAAAAGAGATATTGAAATCTTTGTTTCAGCCAATCAGAGGGAAGCGCACGTGCATGCACGTGAGTTCGTGCTAATTTGACCATGTCATATTATCTAGACTATTAATATATCCTTATAGAATGAGTTTCAAAGCATTTCAATAAAAAATGTAAAAGTTATGGCTATAATAAGTATATCAGTCATTTCACTCATTTCACGCGCACGCACGTGCATGCGTATGCGCGCAAAATGACCTTCGTTGTGCACACCTACACTTGACACCTATTAACCCTAAAAAGGTTTTAACTTAGTTGGGTGAACAGTTTCTGAGAACACTCGCGGACAAAAAAAGTACCGGAGAACAAAGAAGAAAAAAAAGAATAATAATAATAACTAGATGAGATCTCGTTGCGAGCAACGAGTAGGTCTTCCGTTGAATTTCTCGATAAGATGAGATGTGATTTTGACTGAGATATTAGTTAAAAGAGAATGCCATTAAGTTTTTTCTTCATTAAATTTAAAGTTTCTGATTTTTATCACGATAATATTTAAGGGTCACTCCTACAAGTCCTCATGGGGGCCGTTTTACAAAAATTCAAAGTATGCATATTGCTTAGAACATGATTCTTGCCATCTTTTGTTCAATATTGCTTATCAAAATATTCCCCCTTTTCGAGATATAAACCATCAAAGATTTGACATTCTGGCCCTTTCTGACCCCTAATTACGTAACATATGATCAAAATTGTATCTTATTTTGTTGCAAATCTTTAAGATAAATACTTTTGCTTCAGTAATTTATAACAGAAAATTGATCATAAGAGGTTATAGATAAAAGACTTTTAGCCCCCTTGAGCCCTTAATTTGAGGGATCAGCCCCATTTTCTTAATATCAAACGAAAGGTCTTGTGATTTCAAAGATTTAGCATTCTGGCCCCTCGTTACCCCTTATTACGCAACATATGACCAAAATAGTATGATATATTGTTGCAAATCGTTAATATGAACAACTTTGAATCTGTAATGTATCACAAAATACTGATCATTAAAGAGTTGGAGATAAAACATTTCTGGCCCCTTTGAGCCCCTAATTTGCGGAGTCAGCCCCTTTTTCTTGATATCAATCGAAAGGTCTTATGATTTCAAAGACTTTGTTCCACAACCATTCAGAGATTTCTTTTCGTTTAGAGGATATGCTTAATATAAATATTTAGGGGCCATCCCGACAAGTCCTTAAAGGGGCCATTTTACAAAAATTCAAAGTATGCATATTGTTTAGATCATTAATCTGACCATCTTTTGTTCGATATTGCTTATCAAATTGTCCCCCCTTTTCGAGATATGAAGCGTCAAATATTTAGCATTCTGCCCCTCGTGACCCCTAATTACGTAACATATGACCAAAATATTATAATATATTGTTGCAAATTGTTGATATGAACAACTTTGCTTCTGTAATGTATCACAAAATATCGATCATTAAAGAGTTAAAGATGAAAGACTTCTGGCCCCTCCGAGCCCCTAATTTGAGGAGTCAGCCCCTTTTTCTTGATATCAAACGAAAGGTCTTGTGATTCCAAAGACTTTTTGTTCTACAACTATTCAGAGATTTCTTTTTGTTAAGAAGATATGTTTAATATTAATATTTAGGGGCCACCCCGACAAGTCCTTAATGGGGCCATTTTACAAAAATTCAAAGTATGCATAATGTTTAGATCATTAATCTGACCATCTTTTGTTCAATATTGCTTATCAAAATGTCCCCCCTTTTCGAGATATGAAGCGTCAAAGATTTAGCATTCTGGCCCCTTGTGACCCCTAATTACGTAATATATGACCTAAATATTATAATAATTGTTGCAAATTGTTGATATGAACAACTTTGCTTCTGTAATGTATCACAAAATATCGATCATTAAAGAGTTAAAGATGAAAGACTTCTGGCCCCTCTGAGCCCCTAATTTGAGGGGTCAGCCCCTTTTTCTTGATATCAAACGAAAGGTCTTGTGATTCCAAAGACTTTTTGTTCTACAACTATTCAGAGATTTCTATTTGTTAAGAAGATATGTTTAATATTAATATTTAGGGGCCACCCCGACAAGTCCTTAATGGGGCCGTTTTACAAAATTTCAAAGTATGCATATTGTTTAGATCATTAATCTGACCATCTTTTGTTCAATATTGCTTATCAAAATGTTCCCCCATTTCGAGATATGAAGCGTCAAAGATTTAGCAATTTGGCCCCTCGTGACCCCTTATTATGTAATATATGACCAAAATATTATAATATATTGTTGCAAATTGTTAATATGCACAACTTTGCTTCTGTAATGTATCACAAAATATCGATCATTAAAGAGTTAAAGATGAAAAACTTCTGGCCCCTCTGAGCCCCTAATTTGATAGGTCAGCCCCTTTTTCTTGATATCATGTAATAGTTCTTGTAATTCTGCACAACTTTTGTTCAATATGTCTTAACCAATTATAAAGAGATAAGAAGATATGGAACAAAAGGTGTCAAATTTTGTGAGATGTTTCTGAGATATTTTTTCGGGCCCTACCGAGCTTCGGCACCTTTTGCGCTAGAAAGATTTGGACACCAGCCCGCAACTCTACAATTCTTCCTTTACTTTCACTGAAAATCTTAAGTTAATATCTTAAGTCGTTTCGGAGGAGTTTCCCGGACAAGCCTACCCTCTAAAAATCAGCAAATTCATTATATCTCGAGATAGAAAGCGACGTCATCGCAACAAAAAATTTCCAATAAGGTTCAGACCAATACCTATCAGATCTGAAAAATTGATGAAAATCGGATGAGCCACTGCCGAGAACTCGCGTGCACAAAATCGGTAAGAATAATAATAATAATAATAATAGGTAAAAAGAAACCGAAGAATAACAAGAAGGTCTTCCGTTGGAGACGGAAGACCTTAATAATAATAAGAAACCGAGTAAAAACAATATGTTCCCAAACTCCGTTTGGGGAACATAATAATAAGAAACAGAGTAAAAACAATATGTTCCCAAACTCCGTTTGGGGAACATAATTTATTCAAAATTTTTCAACAATAGCCTTTCCATTAACGCAACTTACTCAGAAAAACAGGAAATTTTCCTGGACCGATGAATGCGACGAAGCATTCCAAAAGCTGAAAGAAGCTTTAATTTCCGCACCCATCTTGTCTTACCCCACACGTTTCGGTCAATTTGTGCTAGACACAGACGCGAGTAATTCCGGAATCGGCGCGGTCTTGTCGCAAATTCAAGATGGCGAGGAGCGAGTAATCGCTTATGCTAGCAAGACTCTTTCTCGTTCTCAGCGGAGTTATTGCACAACATACCGAGAATTACTTGCTGTTGTTTCATTTGTGAAACATTTTAGATATTATCTGAGTGGTAAGAACTTTTTAATCCGGACAGATCATTCATCTTTAATTTGGCTCAAAAACTTCAAAGAACCGGAAGGAATAGTAGCAAGATGGCTCTCGTGACTCGATACTTACGATTTTCATATCGAACACCGCAAAGGAGTATCGCATGGTAATGCAGATGCGTTATCGCGTAGACCACGACGCAGATGTTTACGCAATGAGTGTGACCAATGTGGAAAAGAGCAAGTTAGCTCTGCGATTGTCAGTTCCGTAGATTTGAAAACTAATTCAAACAAAGATGCGTCCTCACAGGAATCTGATAAGTCATGTCAGACTTCAGAATCCGAACAACAAGAAATGCTGGAACCAAACTGGTTACCTCACTGGAGACATGAAAGTTTAATAGAAGCACAAATAAATGACAAATCTATTGGTCAAATTCGAGAGTGTTTGAAAAATGGCGAAGATATATCTAAATTAAAGAGTACTAGTATCGAAATGACAGCTCTAATACGAGAGCGACAGTTATTGAAAGTTGAAAATGAAATCTTATATCGAATGTGGAAAAACGAAAATGGTTTGACATATTTACAAACAGTTGTGCCTACAGTTCTTAGAATCGAAATTTTGAACCATTTACACAATACAAAGTCAGCTGGACATTTAGGTCGAGAAAAGACCCTGGGTAAGGTTAGGGCTAGATACTACTGGCCAGGGATGACAAGCGATGTATCTCGCTGGTGTCAGACCTGCCTTCCCTGTCAGCGTAGAAAACCCGGTCCAGGGTTGGGCAAATCGCCCATGAAACGCGAGCCAGTATATCGACCCCTACAATGCGTCGCAGTAGACATAATGGGTCCTCTCCCTATAACAGACAAAGGCAATCAATATATTATGGTAGTCGGGGACTATTTTTCAAAGTGGACAGAGGCCTATCCTCTGCCAGACCACACTGCACAGACGGTCGCTGACAAGTTAATTTGTGAATTTATATGCCGATATGGTTCGCCTCTAAGAATTCATACAGATCAAGGGCGCGAATTCGAGTCAAATCTTTTCAAACGAATGTGTGATATTTTTGAAATAGAAAAATCTAGGACAACGCCCTTTCATCCCCAATCAGACGGGATGATAGAACGCTTCAACAGAACTTTACAACAAATGTTAGCGATGTTTGTTAACGATTACAAAGACGATTGGGATGAACATTTACCGTTTTTAGCTCACCTGAGCCGAAGGCTCAAGTGAGCTTTTCTGATCACATTTTGTCCGGCGTCCGTCTGTCTGTCTGTCCGTCTGTCTGTCTGTAAACTTTTTACATTTTCGACTTCTTTTCGAGAACCCCTGGGCCAATTTCAACCAAACTTGCCACAAAGCATCCTTGGGTGAAGGGGATTCAAGTTTGTTCAAATGAAGGGCCACGCCCTCATTCAAGGGGAGATAATTAGGAATTAATGAAAATTTGGTGGTATGCTTTAAAAATTTTCTTTTCAAGAACCCCTGTGCCAGGAAAGATGAAACTTATAGTGAAACATCCTCAGGTAGTGTGGATTCAAGTTTGTTCAAATCATGACCCCCGGGGGTAGGGCGGGGCCAAAATGGCCGACCAAAGTTTTACATAGAAATATATAGGAAAATTCTTTAAAAATCTTCTTCTCAAGAATGACAAAGCCATAATTCATCATATTTATATGGAAGCATCCTCGGGTAGTGTAGATTCAAGTTTGTTCAAATCATGACCCCCAGGGGTAGGGCGGGGCCACAATGGCCGACCAAAGTTTTACATAGAAATATATAGGAAAATTCTTTAAAAATCTTCTTCTCAAGAATAACCAAGCCATAATTGATCATATTTATATGGAAGCATCCTCAGGTAGTGTAGATTCAAGTTTGTTTAAATCATGACCCCCGGGGGTAGGGTGGGGCCACAATGGCCGACCAAAGTTTTACATAGAAATATATAGGAAAATTCTTTAAAAATCTTCTTATCATGAACAGCCAAGCCATGATTGATCATATTTACATGAAAGCATCCTCAGGTAGTGTAGATTCAAGTTTGTTCAAATCATGACCCCCGGGGGTAGGTTGGGGCCAAAATGGCCGACCAAAGTTTTACATAGAAATATATAGGAAAATTCTTTAAAAATCTTCTTTTCAAGAATTGCCAAGCCATAATTGATCATATTTATATGGAAGCATCCTCAGATAGTGTAGATTCAAGTTTGTTCAAATCATGACCCCGGGGGGTAGGGCGTGGCCACAATGGCCGACCAAAGTGTTACATAGAAATATATAGGAAAATTCTTTAAAAATCTTCTTCTCAAGAATAGCCAAGCCATAATTGATCATATTTATGTGGAAGCATCCTCGGGTAGTGTTGATTCAAGTTTGTTCAAATCATGACCCCCGGGGGTAGGGCGGGGCCACAATGGCCGACCAAAGATGCTCAGGTGAGCGATGTGGCCCATGGGCCTCTTGTTGACAATGGCCTATCGCGCTTCAGTACAAGAAAGTACTAAATGTACCCCAAACCTCTTAATGCTAGGAAGGGAGACTTCACTCCCTATAGACCTCATCACAGGGTCACCGACTCACCCTAATGACGCCCCTGTAGAATGTCCAATAAAATACGTCGAATGGTTAAAAGGAGCAATGCAAAACGCATTTGACTATGCACATGAAAATTTACATAGTAGTTTTCAGAAACAAAAGCATTATTACGATACTAAATTAAAGATAAGGTCATTTGAACCAAAAACATTAGTACTACGTTGGTATCCACCGGAAGCAAATCAAAAACTTGGTTTAGGGTGGACAGGGCCCTATGAAATTATCAGAAAGTTATCAGACATAACCTATGAAGTAAAAAGATGTAGTGACGGAAAACTAAATATAGTACACGTAGACCATTTAAAATTACTCAAACAGAAATTAGAGTCGGATGAGGGACAGGGGGTGGACTTTAACTTAGAAGACAATTTTGCAATTGCTGAGGATAGCAATGCATCTGGAGACAATTTTGCAATTGCTGGGGATAGCAATGCATCTGAGGAGGAAAGTGATGAAAGGGTTGAACCGAGACCCGAATCACCACTATTCAGTAGAAGGGGCAGACGCCTCAAGTCTAAAGTTATTTATAGTCCATAAATATAATACACTGGATTAAAAAAATATATATATTTATTCATATTTAATTAACAATAAGTCTTTGTTGTTGGTGTCGTAGAGTCCATCGTAAGAATTAAATGAGTAACAATATATTCATTTACATAAGTCCATGAACATAGATCCACGAATGAAAAGTTGAACTCGTTGACATATATTGTCCTAAATAAATGATATTGTTTTTATACTCATGTGAAATGGGTTATATTAGAGATTATTGTACGTAATACATGCATACATATGTATTTTGAAACCATGGGCTACTGCTTTCGGTTGTGTATCGACTGTATTCGTACATGTAAGCAATTGTTGATATTGCACGAGTCATTGAGTGATGCACGATTTTGTACGTTGTGAGAAACTTAGTGAAAAGTATTCACTTGAACATTAGACTAGAGAAAGGTCTTGTTCAGGAATACCAGGTATAAAAGTTTCAGTTTTTTCGTGTTTATGAGTTTGAAAGTATGTTATTATTTTTTAGGATTTATGTCAAGTTTCAACATGGACATTGACAATGGACAAGTAGATGTTCTAGACCTCATGGCTGAGGATGACTTTTACTTCGAAGAGTCCGTCTTTGACTTGGACGTGCAGGAATTTGGCTATGTTGCCAACATGAAGTGCCCCATTGCAGATTGCAATTTTCAGGGGACATTCCCATCGAGGGCGAAATTCCAGCGCCACTTGGAAGAGCGTCACGTTCGGGGGGTTCAGAAGTGGGCGTGCCCTCACCAAGGATGCCATGCACTGGTCAGAAGAAAATCCGACATGAAGAGTCACCTGAAATTCATTCATAAGCAGACTAATCCTTCCATCCTTGAAGCCATTATTGCTAAAGCAACCAGCCAGATGGTGAGGGCCACGAATTATATCGACCCTGGGCTTTTGAAATATAACTTCCGTCGTGCCCAGACTTCCCAGACAGCCGGCGTTTCTTCCTCCACAGCAGAACTTGGATTCCCCTCGGTGGTGAACGTTGCTCCCGGGACTGTGGTGATTCCTCCTCCGGTGACTGAGCCGTCCTCTTCGTTGGATCTGTCTTTGACGTTGGCACCGTCCTCTTCGTCGCTGGAACCGTCTTCTTCGTCGTTGGAGTCATCTTCGTCGTTGGAACCATCTTCTTCGTTGGCACATTCGTCTTCGTCGTTGGCACCGTTATCTTGTTCGTTGGTGGAGCCGTCTTCTTGCTCGATGGTGGAATCTCCTCTTTCTTCGATGGAACCTGCAACACTAGCAACACAGACCAACTTCAAGAAAATATCCGTTGCTGATTATTTAAAGAAACCCCAGTCCAGATCTACACAGACTCTTTCATATTGTGATGATGATTTTTATATCCCTCCAATACCTTCCACTGAGGACTCACTTCAAATGTATATCGTTAAACTGGGTAGCCAGATAGATAGGATCGCCCGTGTGCGTTTGGTGGCGAAGGAGCGCTTAGAACAACTTCAAAAACCAGGATCGTCCCTCCGAGAACTGGAAAGCGAGAACTGCGCACTGAAGAGAAAGATATCGGAACTCCTGGAGCGCGAGGGACTTTTTCCAGAACAGTGAGACATTGGTATTATAAGTGTAATTCATAATATTAACTTTGATTTGTGAACTTTAATTAGTTTTACATTGTTACTGTTTGCTTTGACATTTTTATATCTTAACTCCTAGTATTTATTATATACTATGAGATATGTATATGTCTTATTGCTTATTGTGACATGTCAGTATCATTAATTATGCTTTTATATGCAGCATGAATACTCGTCCAGATTTTCATTGAATGTCCATTGAATATTTGAATTAATACTAGTAATTTAGACTAATGTACATGGTACATTAGGTCTTGGGAAGGGGGGAGTGTGACGGTTGAGATCTTTATTGAATATTTATTAATTAATATTCCAGTAATTGATTATTACTTGTGTACATTGACCGATATTAAATTAGCATATCTATGTTTATTATGTATAAAATATACCTATTGCTATTTTGTTAGCGTAATACTTATTGTTCTATTGATTGTGCGCTAAACGTCATTTTTATGTTAAGAGTATGACGTTACAGTACGTCCCGGTCCGGGTTAGCCCGACGGTATTATTAGTGACGACTTGTAATTTTGAGGAGTGCTGATTTTCATACAGAAGACAGTGAACGTGTTTAGATGAGAGAGCGGTCTATATTTGACCTGTAAGCATTGTTATCATTGTCATAGATGTTTATTATTGTAATTAAATAAACGGTTAAAACTGAAATCGATTCCTGTTAATTATGTTCCCCAAACGGAGTTTGGGAACATATTGTTTTTACTCGGTTTCTTATTATTATTATTATGTTCCCCAAACGGAGTTTGGGAACATATTGTTTTTATTATGTTCCCCAAACGGAGTTTGGGAACATATTGTTTTTACTCGGTTTCTTATTATGTTCCCCAAACGAAGTTGGGGAACATATTGTTTTTACTCTGTTTCTTATTATGTTCCCCAAACGAAGTTGGGGAACATATTGTTTTTACTCTGTTTCTTATTATTATTATTATTATTATTATTATTTTTCTTCTCGGGAAAATTTTGTCCGCGAATGATCTTGTAAACTACACATCCGATTTAGGTGAAATGTTTTTAGGGTCAGTAGACATGTTATGTAGATTTGCGGAATCAAGGTCATTTTGCGCGCACGTGCTTGCAAGAGGGCGCACGTGCAAAACTTGAAATGACCAATATATAATGGATAAAACCGTAACTTTTCTATTTTTTAACAAAATGTTTTGAAACTCATAATGTAAGGATATATTAGTAGTATGCACAAGATGGCATGGTCAAAATAGCAAGATCTCACGCGCATGCACGTGCGCTTTGCTCTGATTGGCTGAAACTAAAGTCTCAATATCTTTCTTGTTTTTTGATAAAATCATTTGAAATTTTGAACATAGTCATACATTAGGGAGATCTACAGCCTGTAATATAAGAATTATCATGAAAGCATGTGCATGCACGTGTGCTTGCAAGAGCTCGCACGTGCAACACGAGAAATATAATTGATACAGACGTAACTATTTAAGTTATTGATGATATGCTTTAAAACTCATATTAGAAGTATATATTAGAAGCATAGACAAGGTGACATGGTCAAAAAAGCAAGATCTCACGCGCATGCACGTGTGCTTTGCTCTGATTGGCTGAAACTAAAGTCTCAATATCTTGCTTGTTTTTTGAGGAAATCCTTTGAAATTTTAAACATAGCCATGCATTAGGATATCGTACAATATGATATATAGCAATTATCATGGAAACACGTGCATGCATGTGTGCTGCAATCTGATTGGCTGAAACTTTTAATAGCTATAACTCCCTTGGTTTTCAACCAAACAGGATGGGGTTTGGAACATAGATAGATATAATGGACTTCTACAAGATGGTATGGTCACCATGCCCATGCATACACGCGCATGTACGTGTGCTGCAATCTGATTGGCTTAAACTTTAAACAGCTATTACTCCCTTGGTTTTCAATCAAACGTGGTGGGATTAAGAAACATTTGGATTAAATACTTTGTTATTTAGTGTAGATTGTGTAGACAAGATGATATGGTCATTATGAACATGCATTCACATGCGCACGCATGCAATGCTAAAATTTGAATGAACTTGGTACACTTCTGGGTAAAAATTGTTAAAGTCTC